>NC_079223.1:5952682-6169982 GCF_029633865.1 Lampris incognitus
ACACACATACCCAAACTAGAACATATACCCAAACTAACACACATACCCAAACTAACACACATACCAAAACTAACACACATATCCAAACTAACACACATACCTAAACTAACACACATATCCAAACTAACACACATACCCAAACTAGAACATATACCCAAACTAACACACATACCCAAACTAACACACATATCCAAACTAACACACATACCCAAACTAACACACATACCTAAACTAACACACATATCCAAACTAACACACATACCCAAACTAACACACACCCAAACTAACACACACCCAAACTAACACACACATTCAAACTAACACACATACCCGAACTAACACACATACCCAAACTAACACACATACCCAAACTAACACACATACCCAAACTAACACACATACCCAAACTAACACACATACCCAAACTAACACACATACCCAAACTAACACACACATATCCAAACTAACACACACACCCAAACTAACACACATACCCAAACTAACACACATACCCAAACTAACACACATATCCAAACTAACACACATATCCAAACTAACACACATATCCAAACTAACACACACTCAAACTAACACACACCCAAACTAACACACATACCCAAACTAACACACATACCCAAACTAACACACATACCCAAACTAACACACATACCCAAACTAACACACATACCCAAACTAACACACATACCCAAACTAACACACATACCCAAACTAACACACACATATCCAAACTAACACACATACCCAAACTAACACACATACCCAAACTAACACACATATCCAAACTAACACACACTCAAACTAACACACATACCCAAACTAACACACATACCCAAACTAACACACATATCCAAACTAACACACATACCCAAACTAACACATATAGCCAAACTAACACACATACCCAAACTAACACATATAGCCAAACCAAAACAAAACAAATAATCACTGTCCAAGGGAACTGCCAGGATGACTGTCGGAAGCGCCGGTCTGCATGGGCTAGCTGTTAGCTTAGCCTCCTCTGCTTCCGCATCCTGTAAGGCCACCACCCTCGGCGTTACCTCCTCGGGTGCAGCTCTGGTCAGGGCCGTGGTCCCTGGGCCCACAGCACAGCAGATCAAGCTCTCCCAGCCGATCCAGCGCCAGCTCTCCCAGCCGATCCAGCGCCAGCTCTCCCAGCCGATCCAGCGCCAGCTCTCCCAGCCGACAAACGAAGACAAAAACTTGGACGCAGACGTGGACAAAGACACTGCATGGACGGTACTGAGTGAGGCCGCTGCACACGTGAATTCGCGCCGCCATCTTCCCACGCCGGAAGCGGATATGGGACTCACCAGGAAGTGACGACGGAAAGTGAACGCCTCAGAACATGAGGAGGAAACGTGAAAATTCAGCTTGCAATTGGGGGACAGGCACAGATGCTTTTCTGCAGGCAATGTCACACCTACAACCTGTCAAAGGCAAGGACGGGCCGGTCTTGTCTACTGCCCGTCTCTTACTTGTAAAAACCAAAACCAAAACACCAAAAACTGCTCCCCTCTCTGTTGTGAACTGTGCCGCAGGCAAATTGCGGACTATCCAGCAGAATGAAGGTGACAGAAAACAGGGACGTTCAACACGATCGGGTGGCGACTTTGAAATCTTCCAAGTTCCTGCAGGACGCCGCAGCACATCAGCTCCCAGCAGCAGAAAGCCACTGTTCTGCGTATGTGTATGAGGGTCAGTTGACCTTTTCAGATCTCCTGCCCAGACAGTGAGATGGCAGAAAATGACAGCCTCAGACGGGCTGGATCCACACTTGGTGCTGACCTGGGTCAACAGCTCTCCGGAGCCTTGAGCTCTGCCACGTGTTCACACACCGTCTGTGCACGCCTGCCCATCAGCAGCAGCATGCACATGGGTTACATGACACATTACCATGCACCACTGTTGTTTTTGGCAAGATTGTTGTTGTCTAATTTTATTCTCTCTCTCTCTCTCTCTCTCTCTCTCTTTCTCTCTCTCTCGCTCTCTCTTTTCTTTGTCATACATTAGCACCATCTATTGTTAGGCTTTGGTACAGCCGTTGAGTCCTACAAGCAACACAGATGGCAACCATCCTGCTCCCAGGGATGCTGGAGCCTATCCCAGCAGTCACTGGGCGGCAGGTGGGGAGACACCCTGGAAAGGCCGCCAGGCCATCACATAGGGCCGACATATACACACACACACACACACACACACACACACACACACACACACACACACACACACACACACACACACACACACACACACACACACACACACACACACTCGTACCTAGGGACAATTTTAGTACGGCCGATTCACCTGACCTACATGTCTTTGGACTGTGGGAGGAAACCCACGCAGACACGGGGAGAACATGCAAACTCCAAACAGAGGACGACCCGGGACGACCCCCAAGGTTGGACTACCCCGGGGCTCGAACCCAGGACCGTCTTGCTGCGAGGCGACCGCGCCAACCACTGCGCCACCGTGCCGCTCCAGATGGAGAACATCACGAGGAAATCTTCCCTTTCAGACCCGCTCCCGTACTGCCTCTGAGGGAGGGTTTCCATGATGCACCAGCCCGGCACCTGGCTGTGTTAAGAGCTCTGTGATGTCCAGATCCGCCCACGGTCTTAAAACAGAGAGTAAACCCACTCGTTTCACAGGACTATGCTAATCATCATGTCCATTTCAAGCTGCTCCTATCTCACGGTGCTTAGCAGAATAATAGCAAATTGTCCTCATTTGCTGTAATCACGTCCCAGCATCGCCGACAGCATCACTCTGCTGGTGGCATGAAGCTCGGCCCATTACCAGTCTGGAAGACAACACACAATCCTGAAGTGTTGACATGTCCTATTATACAATCTACTCATTATATGTGAACTTTCATTGTTTTTCGCCAGCTATCAGGCATTTTCTTTACTCTCAGCTCATTCGTGATTATTCCCTACGGGCGTTTCTACACCCCAGTATGTCCCAGGTGAGACACAAGATGGTACGGATGGTTTTAGGCTCTACAATGTGTCCGACATTTTTTGAGGGTACGTTTCCCTCCGGATGATGAATCTTCTTCTTTCAGCGTGCTCCTGTTTCTCAGGGGTCGCCATGGCGGATTCTATAGTTTCCATCGGTACCCTGTGAGGGCACAGCACCAATGGCGGCCGTTGCTAACCCGGGCCTCGACCGATCCGGTACGGTCTTGTAAGTCCGCATACTGATTTGGCAGATTGTCACGTGGGATGGACGCCCTTCCTGACACTACCACTAACCCTATGGACGGGGGCACAGCTAAAGCGCTGGATGCCGTCCCAGTACTCAGGGACTTGCACCCATGCCTGTCGCCACAACACGACCCCAAAGACTGGGTGGTCCAGGAGACGAAGGAAACAACAAAGAGTCAGGTAATGAAACATATGCCTAAATCACGAAGAGTATCACTGACAAGATGAGATTTTTCATTATTGTGGATTCACTCATAAGATTATTCACTGGTCTTTGTGAATTAATTAATTGTACTCTGAGTGGCTGTTGCAGCTAGAAAACCGCTATGTAAAATGCAACTTGATTAATTGATTGATTGACAGTCATGACTTTTGGTGCATTTGAGTTGACTACATGACTTATACTGTCCATCCATCCATCCATCCATCATCCAAACCACTTATCCTGCTCTCAGGGTTGTGGGATGCTGGAGCCTATCCCAGCAGTCACTGGGCGGCAGGCGGGGAGACACCCTGGACAGGCAGCCAGGCCATCACACAGGGCCTAATAATAAATAATAACAGAAAATAAATAATAATGTAAATAATACCAGGCTGTCAAACATACGCTCCCCTGTGGCCAAGCAGTTATCACTCACAGGACCTTGACTTATACTCATTGAGTTTAAATCGTAGCCCAATTCTGCAGGTGCTTTTTCGGCGAGTCACAAGAGCGCCACACGTTTTAACATCCTAAAAAGAAAGGTAGGGAAGTACGGCCATGAAACATTGAAGAGGAGGAGGCACGACAGGTCACAGCTAAATCTGTAGCTTGCATTAGTATATAGGTGGATGCTCAGACCTTCACACTGCATGACCTTACATTTGCCTGCAGGGGGCACTGTGACCACATTTGGTAAAAAAAACAAGACCTCTGATCAGGTTTCCACAGTTGGTAAAGACCAAGAAACAAAAAGTCATCTTTCCCTTATCAAAAGCACCATAATGGCTGTGCAGCAAGAAGCAGGGAGGTGGAGCGGATGAAACTGTAGTACGGTGATGCAAGATGATGGAGTCTCAGGCACACATGCAGAGAATATGAAGCACAGACGCATGCACGCACACACGCACACACTCACACACACACAATCTCGTTGCAAATCGTGCACAGATCGCTCTATTGGCGCACACAGCATGGCAGTCCTTGGGAATCAGTCCTTATTCTCCACCCTTTCCTTCCTCGTAGGGACGTTGGTATTTGCCACACTACGAAGCAGTCCTACTGCTCCCCCCTTCAGGCTGGATTTAGTTTTAATCATACCCTGAGGAGAAAAAGCCAGAACCGAGGAGGTTGGAGACTACGGACCAGAGGACTGAGAAGAAAAGGGCTCTCCCACCAAGGGTGAGTCTACACACACCCTGAGGGAGGACCGCCAGCCCCACCAGCAGCCATCGGTGTCAGAGGCCTGCGTGGAGATATGCATGCATGCATCAGAGCGAAGGACACATCCCTCCTTCCTGCGCTCACGTTTTGGGAGTTCATTATGCCCCCTGTCCCATGACTCTGGATCCACTCCCTACCCGTCGTTTATTCTTATGGAGCTTATGGAGGCACGCTGCAGAGCCCATGCACAGCACACCTCACCACCACCGACGTGCTGAACAGAGTTAAGGACGCTACTGGTCACCGTGATGGTTTACTGACAGTGGTAAAAAAAAAAAAAAAAGGAAATTAAACTGGTTTGGGCACGTTTGCCGAACGGAAAGGACACTTGCAGAGGACATCCTGCGAGGCCTGGGAGGAGGGACGAGGAAGAGAGGGAGACCAAGAGAAACCTGGGTAAACAACATGGGAGGATGGCTACAGAGGAGCGTAGTGGAGGCGGGGGGAGCGGCGATGGATAGGGAGCGGTGGACGAGACTTGTTGAGGCATCAGCTGGGCTCCTACGGCCTCCATAGGTTACAGAACTGATGATGATGATGATGATGATGAAGAACCACTTCCTGACATGACTCTTGCTGGCTTGCTAATCAGTTGGTCGACACACCAACAGTTCAGCACATTCAGCTGATTAATTATTGGCTGATGTGTCACTGCTTGGTGTGTCCAAACAATTACCATTTAACTGACTTGATTAATTTACCGCCATATCGAACCATCAGTCCATCAGAGCGAGCAGTCTGCTAAGACCGAACCATCAGTCTGGTGCCCACGCATGCGATGCCCGCCACACATCACCGGTCACTTTCAGAGCTAAGCTTGTTAGGCAGGGTTCATTCCTGTGCAGACCAATCAGCCACCTGAACATCGACGAACAAGATCCGTCGACTTTCTTACCTCGCTGATTCACCTAAACCACAGTAAAGGAACGCGTAGAGGGTTCTGGAGCTAGAGACTGCAGCAGGACCCAGACCCCCCCCCTCCCCCCCTCAAGGCAGGGGTGTGAATGTTCAGAGGATGTTTCCCTGAGTACATGTTCAGGTCAAACTGTGAATGCCTGGAGATTAGCGGAACAAAACCTCAGAAGAGGAAGGAAAGGCGAGGTGTCAGGAGTGATTTGAGACAGAAGGGCACCAGCAAGAGTGAAAGGGAAGGTTTACAAGATGGTGGTGAGACCAGCTATGTTGTATGGCTTGGAGACAGTGGCACTGATGAAAAGACAGGAGGTGGAGCTGGAGGTGGCAGAGGTGAAGATGATGAGTTTCACTGGGAGTGATGAAGGAGGACAGGACTAGGAACGAGTATATTAGAGGGACAGCTCAGGTTGGACGGTTCGGAGACAAAGCAAGAGAGACAAGATGGAGATGGCTTGGACATGTGTGGAGGAGAGATGCTGGGTATATTGGGAGAAGGATGCTGAATATGGAGCTGCCAGGGAAGAGGAGAAGAGGAAGGCCAAAGAGGAGGTTTATGGAGGTGGTGAGGGAGGACATGCAGGTGGCTGGTGTGACAGAGGAAGATTCAGAGGACAGGAAGCGATGGAGACAGACAGCTGAGAGTAGTAGTAGTAGTAGTAGTAGCAGTAGTAGTAGTAGTAGTACTAGTAGTAGTAGTAGTAGTAGCAGTAGTAGTAGTAGTAGTAGAGAAAGGAAATGCACCCCGAGTCTTACCAGACTTCATCTGCCTGAACCACTTAAACATTTGCACATGGCCTGCATGCTACAGGCCAAGTCACAGCCCATCTCAAACACGCAACGGGACTTTGAAGACTTGCAAATTGTTGCACAAAATCATATATTCGATCTCGAATCTGTAACGTCTTAATTTTGAACGGCCTTCTGTCTGATGTGTAATGTAAGCTGCTACATTTCCATAATCGTATGAGCCATACAGAGTCAAATAATAAGCTGTTTCTCTGACTGCCACACTTTAAATGCTAGCGTGGTCATGGTTACATGAACTCTACGGCCACATCAAGTCTGCAAACTGCAAACATGTGCAACCAAAGAATATAATGATGTGTAACTGAACTTCTAAATCATGTAAAAGAGTACTGCCAAAATGCAAACTGAACTCATTGGTGGATTTGTCTTCTTGAGCTCGGGATGTCCATGGGGACAAAACGGGGTCCATGGAGGACATGAAGCTCTGTAAATGTTTCAGATTAAGAGCAGGTCTCTCTCCCTCTCTTTCTTTTGTTGTTGTTCTCTCATACTCCTTATCACCGCTCTCTGAGGCTCGACAACTCGTTCCCCTGGCGTCTGTTTAGTGCTTTTCCACTATAAACAAGCCAAGAGTTCACTGGAGACCTATTTCCCATAATCCCACATCGACCACCAGACTCATTCAAAGACACTTGCTCGCTCAGCCAACTAGGCTGAAACATTTAGGGCCCGAACTGAATCTGACTCAGCCCAGCCATCGTGGCCGAGGCCCCAGACGATCTCCCATGTCGACAACTATCCTCCTCATCTACACCAGGCCAGCTGACTGGCCACGGCGGCCAGGCCACTCTGTTACCGCCAACACGGATACCAGCGGCGTTGCCCACACTCAAACAACCAGGGATCAAATTGGGCCGGGGCCGTCCGAGGCTTAGCACCACCACACAGCATCTCAAACATCAGGCGGAGTCGAGCACCGGCACTGCTTCATCAACTATTAATTTAGTCATACATTTTTTACCCTGCCATTCAAATAAACAATGATGCCTGTTTTTCAAGCTTACCGCGACTTGGCATCATCACTTCTGCGGGTTGTAAGAGTAATATTAATTATCATCATCATCATGAACTTACTTTATAAAGCACCTTTCAAAACACAGTTACTATAAGTGCTTTACAATAAAAAGAGAACGCATTTAAAAGACGAGATTAAAACGAACTAAGCTGTGAAAATAAACACATTGTAAAACACAAGGGGAGTAACACACAAAATGGAAAATAATAAACATGAAATTAAAAACAAGTAAAATCAAGCAGAATGAGCAGGCAGCTCAGGTAAAATCAGGATCTGCTTCCTGATAAAGTACGTTTTAAGAAGAGACTTAACAGACGACACAGACTCAGACGGCCTCATTTCCTCAGGCAGGCCGACCCAGAGCCGCGGGGGCCCCGGTGGCCGAGGCTCTGCCCCCTTGTCTTCAGCCTGGACTCAGGAAGAGCCAGAAGACCTCTGCCCGAGGCCCTCAAACTACACAAAGGGATGAAAAAGGTCTAGAATATAATCTGGAGCCAGGTCATGAAGAGCCTTAAAGGTACTTAATAAGATCTTAAAATCAACCCTAAACAACCGGGACCCAACGTAAAGAGGCTAACACAAGTGAGACGTGGCCGTGCCTGTTAGTTCTGGTTAAAAGCCTGGTACCGTCTCTGGTCGTTTCAACATTTTTTGATTAAGACGAGAGAAAAGGCTGCTGCAATAATCAAGGTGCGAGGAGCTAAAAGCACGTACAGCAGTTTCTGCACCTCTACGATTTAAAATGGATCTTATTTTTGCAATATTTCTGAGGCGATAAAAACTTCACCGGACAAGTTTTGCGGCATGTTGCTCAAAATATAAATTGCTATCTGCAAAAGGCTCGACACGCTGTGACAGGTAACCGGTAGACAGCGATATTTGTTTGGTGACATGCTGAGACCCAATAACAAAGATTTCTGCTTTATTAGACTTGAGCTGAAGAAAACTGATCAACACCCAGTTTTTATATCAGTCAGGCAGTCCTGTAGAGAACTCAGCATATCGAGGTCAGTGGGCTTAACAGGGAGGAACAACTGTGTGTCATCCGCATAACAATGAAAGAAATACCATGTCTACAGATGACGTCACCCAAGCATATATAGGGAGAACAAAATTGGTCCCTGAATTGACCTCTGATATGGGAAAATGATGACAGGAAGTTGTTAACAGAGGCACAAGCCTTCCTATTTGTCAAATATGATGAGAACCAATCCAGTGCGGTACCACATATGCCCACCCAGTACCTCAGTCTCTCTAAAAGAATGCAATGAGCGATTGTGTCGAAGGCTGCACATAGGTCAAGCAATACGAGAGCTGAACACGTGCCTGCGCCAGCCGCTGGTGACTTTGAGGAGGGCTGCCTCGGTGCTGTGATAGACGGAAACCCGACTGAAGCTTTTCCGAAGGTACCGTTGTTTTCCACAGCAGCAAGAATCTGCTTAGAAACAACCTTTTCTTCAAGAGTCTTAGAAATAAAAGGTATTTTAGAAATCGTGTGATAATGATCCAGGAGGGCAGGATCAAACCCCGGTTTCTTTAAGACTGGTTGGACACGAGCACTTTAAAGTAATCTGGGACACAACTTGTAGACAGCGAGCTGTTCAAAATAGAAAGCAAATGGGGCCAAATACATTCCATTACGTCAAATAAAAACTCAGCTGGAATTATCTCCAGACAGCTGGAGGATGCTCTCTTATGAGACACGATTTCTAGAAGCTCAGGCAGCGTAGAAAAATTGCTCCAAGTATCCCAGCGTGGGTGGTCCTCATCTAAAAAGGTAGGATTGGGGGTAATCTTAGTCCTATTGACTCCACTATTCCAACAAAGTGCAAAAAAACAAAACAAAAAAAACCCCGCAATCTTGACCATCAGCAGAGGCACGGGGAGGGGCGGGGCTTCCTAACTGATCGACAGTCTTAAATAGAAATCTGGGGTTGTGCTGATAGGCAGAAACAGGTTCAGCAAACTAGCAGGCTGGGTTAAAGTGAACCAGCATGTGTTTTCAGCCTGATGCATGGAGGATGGGGCAGAGGAAGCTGCAGAGGCTGCACGGCTGTTTGGAAAGCTCTAGGTCAGGACACAAGCGAGGGCCTGGACCAACATGGGAGGGAATCAATCCTGCAGTTTGTATTTTGCAACACTGAAGACATGTCAGTAAAACTGACTTGACTCGACTCGACATGTGGAAGTTTTGTGAAGAAATTACAGATAGCCAAGGGTATTTGGGGTACCGTCATTGCCGAATGGCCAACAACTAATGACTTTCAATACAAGTAGGAGCACGCTACTACTACTGTGTTATGCTGGGTTTGCTGAATAAAGGGCAACAAAACGTTTGATCATTTTGTCGGTTTGTGTCTTGTGCTTTGTTTTGGTTTTTTAACGAAGCATTTAATAATGCACTTTGATTATACCATGAAGAACAGAGCTCAGTTAGTGTATTTTAAGATAAGCCTTTCATTGCCCCCCCACCCAAGACAAATTTAGGTATTCCAGCAGCACAAGCACAGAAATAGCACACACAATTAGCACCAAATATGAAATGAACGGATTCAGATCCAGTCAACTTTATTTATCCCAGAAGGGCAATTCAGTTTGACAATCTAGCCAGACCATATGGTGATTAATATTAATAAACCGAAGCCAATAGTGCGATACAGTCTACAAGTTCAATGACAGTGAGTAAAGTAGCAGCAAAGTATAGTGTATGTAGGAGTTAGGAGGAACCATCTTCTGTAATAGCACGCAGCTGCATAACAGTTTATATAACATGATAAATATTATACATAATAAGATGTTGAGGCTGATGACATTAATGAGAGGCTGATTATTCTAAGAAAATAAATATGGTTCTAGCTAACTATTCCTGCCCTCCATGTGTGCCGACGTTGCATGCATAGTTAAAATATTTATTGGCCTGTATCTCTGATAAAGATCTGCAGGTTTACAGTGCAAGTAGACTCATCAGCTTCTCGTGTCCCACAGTTGTCAGTTTTGCATATTAAATTCAGCTGATTGCAGTGAAATTCTGTAGTATATTATTCTTCAACGGGAAGTTATGAATGAGAAGTGTATGTCTGTGTGTATGTTTTGAGAAAGACGGGAAGAGAGACTTAAGCTTGTACAAACAAGGAGCTTTATGTGTTTCTATGAATTGATGTCGTTAGGCTATATGGACGGAGTTTATGTCCTATTTTGACGGATCAACAGTGTGTGTAAATAAGATACTGTTGCTAGTAGAGTTGTTGAATCGATATAGCTTACTACACTGGCATAGATAAGTTTGCGGATGACGCCACAGTTGTAGGCCGTATCACCAACAATGACGAGACGGCCTACAGGGACGAGATTCAGCACCTCACATCATGGTGCACCACCAACAAATCTTGTCCTCAATGTGCAGAAGACGAAGGAGCAGATTGTGGACTTCAGGAGGTCTAGAAGCTGCAGCCACTCCTCCATATACATCAATGGGGTGGGAGTGGAGCGTGTCTCCAGCTTTGAATTCCTTGTGAAAAAGGCCCAACAACGCCTGCATTTCCTGAGGAGGCTGAGAAGCGCCCGTCTATCCCCCAAAACTCTCACCAACTTCTACCACTGCACCATAGAGAGCATCCTGACCAGCTGCATCTCAGTGTGGTACGGCCACTGCACCTCAGCAGACCAGAAAGCTCTGCAGCGGGTCGTCAAGGCGGTCCAGCATGTCACCGGTACCCAGCTCCCAGCCATAAAAGACATTTATCACAAACGCTGCCTTCGAAGGGGTCTCAGCAGAGATCCCACCCACCCCAACCATGGACTGTTCTCCCCCTGTGCTCTGGGAGGTACTACAGGAGCTTCAGGGCCTACACTACCAGGCTCAAAAACAGCTTCTTTCCCCAAGCTGCTGCCCACCTGAACCTGGCCACCCACTGCCGATCTGTAAATATGTTTATACTGGTGCTCTTTTTTTTACTTATCCTTAGCTTTTAGTCTTCATCTGGGTATATCTTATACCGTTTGCCAGTGTTGTAGTCGAGTCACTAAACCTCGAGTCAAGTCTTGAGTCCCCAGTGTTCGAGTCCAAGTCCCCTTAAGAAGAGTCTGAGTCGAGTCCGAGTCGAGTCCCCATTACCTGAGTCTGAGTCCAACTCCGAGTCATCAAGGCTGAGTCTGAGTCGAGTTCCAAGATGGGCTCCAGTGCTCCACTCTGAAACCATAAAAAAGCTGAGATACAAATAATTGAATAATGTTACGATATTAATATAGCCACCAATATCTTATGCCAAGTTATTAGGGCCTATTACAGAAAAGCTAACAAAAGCAAAAAAATCCTTCATCAATTAAGTCCGAGTCCTCATCGCCAACTTCCGAGTCCGAATGCGGTCAATGCTCGAGTCCAAGTCCGAGTCATCGGCGCTCAAGTCCAAGTTGAGTCATGAGTCCTGAAAATCCGGACTCGAGTACTACAACAGGGATTGTTTGCCGTTTGTTGATGTCTGTCTTGCACTGTTTTGTTTTCAACATGTGCCGGCACACTGTTCCTAAAGACAATGAACTGAACTGAACTCAATAGTCACGTTACGCGTTACGCAGACAGGATAGGCAAAATCAACATGCTGCATTTAAGGAATTATCTTTTCACATTACGATTTTGACTAATCAAATATAAACCAACGACAAACTCGCTTCCACCGGCAGTGTCTACAAGTGTCATTTTGTATGTCATGCATGCACTCCCTGTCCTGACCGCAGCCGACTTGAGAACACAGCCTCTACCAGAAGCGACCCCACCTGCAGGCAGACGGTCTGGCAATTATGTGTGTAAATGGATATGAACCATCCCGTTAATCAAGTTAGACCGCAGGCCAGTATGTGGCATCCCACCCAGGCAACACTGACAATTATTTTCTCTCTCTCCCCTTTTTTGTGATCAAAACTACAGGATCGTGGAGATAAGACAGGGTGGAGTTAAGAGGAGGAAATGAACCGATTTCTTTCAAAGGTAAGGTGAAGTAAGTCGGGTATCAAAAGAAGCAACGGCCGATAAACAGTATTCAAGGAACAGCGCAAGTGATCTTTTTTTGGCGACTGCAACCCAACAGGATAATCTGCCAGGGGTTCCCTCTACCATGGATAAGCCTGCTTAGCTCAGCATGTTCAATCTGATATCTGCCACATCCCCGGCTCTGCAGCGCCTCCACTTCAGCTCAACTCATTCCTTTGCTTGGGCCCCCTTTCTGAAACACCGTGGCACGCCTCCGTAAGCTATTATTGCTGTAAAATTTATAGACTTTTACATTTTGTTGGACTGAGTCATCCAACCAAGCAGCAGGGTCATCCTGAGAATGAGAAGCTGAAAGCGCAGCAGGACAGAAATGAGCCACAGCCGAGTTGAATAATTCACTCACTTATATATAGTGTTGTGTGTGTGTCATGGCGAGCTGTGGTCACTTCATTCAAAGTTGACAGATGAGAACCACCGCTAGTGGGCGCTCGACTGAGGAATGGCTGAACTTGACCTGACCTGTCCAGTACAGCAGCCACTAGTGAAGGCCCGGCAGTGAGAGGAAAATGAAACGCACCCGTCCTCATGGTGCTGAAACACGGAAACTATTAGACAAGAGGACACAACGTCTTGTGCGATTGTTAGCTTAATGGTCAACTGTTGAAGCGGTGTTCATGTTAGCTGATGCATAAGACACGGCGGCGCTATTCAGTGCAGACCAGTAGTTGCTGAGAAGAGCGAGGCTTCTCCTCCTTCCAAAGCCAAAACTGTCAGTTTCGGTTTTTAATTTAGGGAATTGCTTGGATCATTTCTGTGCTGAGCTGTCCATGATGCTGGAAGAGCACGTAATGTTTTTAAGTTCAAGTCCGGAAAAAGATACCGTTACTGATGCAAACCAACTTGCATCCTCGCTTTTGCTTTTCCTTCCATCCATCCGTTATCCAAGCTGCTTATCCTGCTCTCAGGGTCATGGGAACCTTTTATGATTAGTTTTTGGGGGGGGTGGGGGGGGGGCACATCAGCCCTTGAAACAGGCCCCGAAATGCTTAAGGCCGCCTATGGCAGAGTGTGATGCTACAGGGCAGAGTAGCACAGGGACAGCCAGGGCAGCATGGACCACAGAGCAGCTCAGTGGGCCTACACCAGACTGCTGGAGTGATGGTCAATTTCAATATTTCAAAAAACTTGAAAGACGTGTAAAGATGCTGTGTCTCCCTCCTTGCTGGTGCCCCGGCGTCGGCCGTCCGACCTCTGGAGCTTGTTCAGAAAGCTGCAGCTCGTCCGGTGTTCAACCGCCCTAAGTTCTCCTACACAACAACTCCCCTTCTCATGTCCCTACACTGGCTCCCAGGAGCTGCTCACATCCAGTTTAAGACTCTGGTGCTAGCCTACAGGGCAGTGAAAGGAACAGCTCCTTCCTATCTCCAGGCCATGGTCAAGTCCTACACCCCCGCCCCACCACTTGGCTCTGCTGCCTCGGGACGCCTGGTTGCCCCGTCGCTCAGAGGCCCCTGCTGCCGATCGACCCGGTCCCGGCTCTGTTCTGTCCTGGCCCCACAGCGGTGGACTGAACTCCCCACTGATGTCAGGACAGCAGAGTCCTGCCCATCTTTCGGCGCAGGTTGAAAACTCACCTCTTTAAGAACTACTACCCTGTTACTTGTTCTTAGCACTTATTGTATTCACTCATTTAAAAAGAAAACTCTTACGCTTTTACTTCAGCACTGGTTTTGCTCTTAGATGCTTGTTTAGAGAGAGGCTGCACTTATGAACTCTGATGACTAGTAGTTCTCCTGACTTCCTACGTTAAATGATGCTCTTATTGTAAGTCGCTTTGGATAAAAGCCTCGGCTAAATGACTGGAATGTAATGTAACGTGTCACTTGGGGTACACAGAACAGAAAATCTAAGACATTCACTCTCTAGTGAGGGGCAGAATTGCAGTCAGTCCATATGGCCACAGCAGGGAGAAGCAAATGAAATCGCTGAGGAAGAAAATACAAGAACACAGAGCCATAAACTAGCAGAAGAAACAGTCAAAAGACAGGATGACAAAGCTTCGCTATCAAGCTCTCGCAAAACACGAGGAGCGCGTCTAGCCTTGACTCAGCATGTCTTCAGGACAGCGTATTACGTCACTAAAAATAATAGATCATGTACTTATCCTGGACTAATAGAACTACAGAGGTCAAATTGTGTAAATGTGGGTCGAGTACTTCCCTCGAGTACTTCACACTTCATGTACATAAATCATACATTTCATATCTACAGAAATGAGGCAGCCATTACTGGCAAATATTAGATCTGTTCGACCCAAGGTCACTGTTACTGTGGAACAAAGCACCTCTCTAAGTAAAACATCCTGCCTTATTGTGTACCCCAGAACATCGGTTAACGGCTCAGAACCGTTGAGCTTTTTCTTAGATCTTATTGAGCTCAAAAATACCACCGCGGTAGGAATTACCGATGGACTGCTGAACTGTCTGCTGCGATGCGGCCTTGCTGATGTCTTTCTTAAAGACTGTCTGGTTGGATTTGTGAAAGTAAACTTGGCACAATGCATCAGGAATGATCATTTATTCATTGTGTATCTGTTTCTCCATGCCCGTCTGTCAAATCTGCTTTAAAGATGGTTGTGTCTGAGACTTTGCTGGTCTCTGAACTCCCCAGAGAGGACGATTTGGTGCAAGAGGAGCCGTCATGAGATAAGTCATATCGAGAGCTCTTCGAGGCTCTTTCTATTGTCCCCATATATGGCTGTGTTGTACAATGTCTTGTAATCCTATCTGAGCCCCCCTTAGCTGGAGATGACCAGACAATTAATCGACCTGTGGTATAACGCAGGGTGGCACGCTAGCGCAGTGGTTAGCGCAGTCGCCTCCCAGCAAGAAGGTCCTGGGTTCGAGCCCTGGGGTAGTCCAACCTTGGAGGTCATTCTGGGTCGTCCTCTGTGTGGAGTTGGCATGTTCTCCCCGTGTCTGCGTGGGTTTCCTCCGGGTGCTCCGGTTTCCTCCCACAGTCCAAAAGACATGTAGGTCAGGTGAATCGGCCGTACTAAATTGTCCCTAGGTGTGAATGTGTGTGTCCGCCCCGTGATGGACTGGCGGCCTGTCCAGGGTGTCTCCCCGCCTGCCGCCCAGTGACTGCTGGGATAGACTCCAGCATCCCCGTGACCCTGAGAGGAGGATAAGTGGTTGGGATAATGAATGGATGGTTTAATGCATGAGAAATGTCTATTCATTAGCTGGCTAAAGTTGACCAATGAGTAAGTCTTTGTTTGTCTGAGAAAGGTATATAAGGAAAGCAAGTCCTTCGTGTCTTTGAGAAATACAGGGCGGTGGCTCATGAGGTGGTCTGACTTGTGTTTCTCCGTATGGTAAAATACTAATCGTCTTTTAGCGTCAACCAGTGTTAACAGGTAAATTTCCTCGACGGATTGTGTTCAGACGGTGCCTCTGTAATGTTAGGCAAAAAGGTGGGGGGCGTACCCAAAGCTGAAAACAGGGACCAACCACTTTACTAGTTTTTTAGACAAGTTATATTGTCTGTACAATCAGTCGCCAAAAAAACGAGAGGGTGCTTGATGCTGCAGCCTCTGAAGTAGGTGTCCACTTGAGACAGGTTGGACATGTCTGGGGGATAAGGTTGGCCGCTTCAGGCTATAGAACAGTGAATGTTGTTTGGACAATATACAAGCATCGCACCGCTGCAAATGGAGATGTAGAAAGAAGTTCGAGAGAGGGAAGCATGTAGGAAGGTCCAGCAGCGAAGCTGAGCAGAGTTGCCTCGGTAAAAAACTCGGGTCTTGTAATGGACGATTGTGAGGGTCTTAAAGACTTGTCTGAATCTCTGCCGTCCAGAGACGTCAGAGTCTCACAGTCAACCTTTCATTAAAAGGCAGATAGCTGTATTCTCTGCCTTGAGAGAGAGTTCAGGTAGTGGGCCGTACTACAAAGCTTCATGTGAGGCTATCCAGACAGGCTCCTTTAATGGTGTGCCATTACGGGAGGGCAACAGACAGAAGGTTACTGATCCTTGCAAGTTTTACGACGCATTATGCACAAGCATGACAAGTAGGATGGTCACAAATGAGGTCACAAATTTAATCAGGACTCACCTCTCGAGACTTCATCTGGGATTTATGATGTTTGTTTTTCTTGCCCTTTTGTATGGGTTTAAGTGAGAGAGTACTGCTGGCATCGTGTGTGGCTGCCGCTTCTCCCTCTCGTAGCCCCCCTTCCCATCCACCCCCGTAGCCCCCCTTCCTATCCACCCCTGTAGCCCCCCTTCCCATCCACCCCTGTAGCCCCCCTTCCCATCCACCCCTGTAGCCCCCCTTCCCATCCACCCCTGTAGCCCCCCTTCCCATCCACCCCTGTATGTCTGTGTTACGTTTATCTGCTGTCTTGTTTCACCCCATTTACTGTAAAGCAACTCTGAGTGTTAGAAAAGCGCTACATAAGTTTAATTTATGATTATGGTTATGATTAAATGAGGAAGAATCACTCTTCCACAAAGTGAATGTGTTGGATCAAAGCACAGGCCCAAGTCCACTACCATTACTGCATGGTGAAGAGGAGGTTGGAGAACTCCGCAGTCATTTGAATATAGGATTCTCCGGAGTCAAACAGTGCCACAGAGATTTCAATGAAAATCCAAATGTGCCAGTACACGGACCCCCGATGACACTACCACATGCAGTGGAAACGATTGCTGTTAGCAGAAATCAATGTCGCACAGCTGCACACGCAACTCAGAATTAAAAACACATCAGCTCTTATGTTCCTTAAAGTGGTTGGCCCGACAAAACATGTGAAGAAGTGGGTACTTGCCAGAAGGTCTGCTGACCATGTAGCGTGTAGAAAATGGTGTCTTGTCACACAGGGTTCAACAAATCAGCCTATTTGGGATCTGATAAACTAGGAGTATATCTCAGCGTGTTGTGACCTAGTAACCAGCATTAGCCTATGGGGCACTCTGTAGGATGAAATTAATCACCTTCCCACAAGGTGAAGCATATTTTCTCTGAATGCATATGGACAAAAAAAGGTTTTATATAATATTGTGTCACATTGTAGATATTGGGTGAATATAATTGTAGTTGTAATAGTGGCGGTGTATTGTGTGTTGAGATCATCGAACTGTTACTGGCAGAAAACATGCACCCACATCACCAAACGTGAAGTCAAATAAAAGGGTCAAACGTGCAGCTTTGGGAGTACATTTTTTCAAAGAACGGAGAGATGAGCCATTATAATTTACCTTGGCCGGATAAGATGAGTGCTCTCAAAAATAAAACTACCAATTATGAGATGGATGGACGGATTGCATTTATATAGAGTTGAATTGCGCCTTCGTATTGTGTTTTGTCAAGAATACTCCGCTCTAAAAGTCCGTATGCTATTTATAAAGCAGCACTAAACACCACCCTCGCTGCTGCCGTCAAGCATGCACATCCATGCCGACCCTGCTCCATCAGGGCCCTGCCACAAAGCAAATCCCATTTTAACCCCTGCAGACTATCATCCCTCCATCAACTGGAGGTAAACCAGTCTCGCGCTTAGTGCCAAGTGGTACTTTTACAGAGTAGGTTTACTTCTGTCATTTCTAGTTTCTGGTTTTCTTCCTGGTGCTGCCCCACATTAGCAAAAGGCACATTAGCCTTTGTTTTAAACCAGTTTGTACCTGAGCCACCAACTGTGAGTGAGACAGGTCTTTATGGTCAGGCAACTTCAGCAGGACGCTGTACACTGACAATGTCATCTTTCTAACATCAGTGTAATCAGAGCATCCGGGTAGTGTGGCGGTCTATTCCGTTGCCTACCAACATGGGGATCGCCAGTTCGAATCCCCATGTTACTTCCAGCTTGGTCGGGGGTCCCTACAAAAACAATTGGCCCGAGTCTGCGGGTGGGAAGCCGGATGTGGGTATGTGTCCAAGTTGCTGCTCTAGCGCCTCTTCTGGTCGGTCGGGGTGCATGTTCAGGGGAGAGGGGTAACTGGGGGGAATAGCGTGATCCTCCCACGCACTATGTCGCCTGGCGAAACTCCTCACTGTCAGGTGAAAAGAAGCGGCTGGCGACTCCACGTGTATTGGAGGAGACATGTGGTAGTCTGCAGCCCTCCCCGGATGGGCAGAGGGGGTGGAGCAGAGACCGGGACGGCTCGGAAGAGCGGGGTGATTGGACGGGTACAATTCCGGAGAAAAAGGGGGAAAAATGTAAAACAGGGTAATCAGACATTGCTAGTCCTTAATCATTCAGTTCACGGTTAATCTAGTCCCCTATTTATTTACTGTGTACATTTATTATTAGGAATAATACGTGTTTGGTCATGTGTGTCCATGTGTGTGTGTCCGCAGCTAATCTCACATACCACTGGACCCACCAGGTCCACTTTTTGTGCCGTTATGACTGTACTATAATCAAGAACCTTTCATGGTTGCTGTCATTCAAAACCGCTGAAAAACGTTTGTTCCCGCCTGTGGCGTCGTTAGGCCTGGGCGTTCGAGGCTACCGCCCCGATGTTTTACGAATAGCCCCAGATCTAAAGAAACTGTTTTATTCCTTTTCGACTGGACCGGTCAGCTGAGCCAGCCATACAAACGCGAATCTCCCCGACTGGCTGGCTGACTGAGTGATCAGTTTGACATGATCGGGCCTCTGGACCAGGTGACCAACGAGGGTTCCAGCGGCCCAGTCATGTCATTGAAGCTGGCATTGAAGCATGAGTGATGAACCGACCAACGACATCACTGGTAAACACAGAAGTGGGAGTTTCCATTCGTACGCTAACAATGTAATACATACTGCTGCTCGTGCTGAAACGCCTCATTGCAAAAAAAAAAAATCCAATTCACCAACAGCAGCACTAATAGCCACACACAGAGTGAAAATTATTAGTGTCTTCCGAGAGTTGGTGGTGAATGAAGTGCATTTATAAGGGGTGTCACGCCCAGACATCCCAGTGGTCATGCCAGCAGTGATTGTAGCCAGGTAATTATTTCATATAAAAAATAAATTTGCACTATTTAACTGTATAAATAGGGCAGCACGCTGGTGCAGTGGTTAGCGCGGTCACCTCACAGCAAGAAGGTCCTGGGTTCGAGCCCCAGGGTAGTCCAACCTTGGGGGTCGTCCCGGGTCGTCCTCTGTGTGGAGTTTGCATGTTCTCCCCGTGTCTGCGTGGGTTTCCTCCGGGGGTTCTGGTTTCCTCCCACAGTCCAAAGACATGTAGGTCAGGTGACTCGGCCGTACTAAATTGTCCCTAGGTGTGAATGTGTGTGTGCGTCGGCCCTGTGATAGACTGGCGGCCTGTCCAGGGCGTCTCCCTGCCTGCCGCCCAAAAACTGCTGGGATAGGCTCCAGCATCCCCGCGACCCTGAGAGCGGGATAAGCAGTTTGGGTAATGGATGGATGGATAACTGTATAAATAATCAGGGTTTGAAAACTGCTGCCCAGTATAGCCAGTGTTCACAGAACTGATGTCAAAACACGTAGTCACGGTCCAGCCATATACGAGGTCTTAACCTAGTCTTGTTTTACAAAAACAATAATAAAAGAAAACAGCCCCAGATCTATTCATCTGTCATTGCAATCATACATCAAAGCCTTCGAAAATAATACGATATTGTACGTTTTGGGTCCTCATTGTGTCATTAAAGCAGCAGATCTACTTCACACTTGGCATGAGTGGATTTTCTATGAGCGAGAAAGAGAGAGAGAGAGAGAGAGAGAGAGAGAGAGAGAGAGAGAGAACTTGAAAGAGCGACAGGAGCACAACAGTGGGAGGGAAAGGCCATGAAGATAGACGTTATCAGATTGCGAGAGCACAGAATCCACTGATTACACTGCAGTCAGTAATAAATAACAATAGAATTACAATACTGATTGATGTACATCTGTTTCTGCATTGAATATTGGCCAGTGGCTGGCAGTAGTCCAGTAGTGTTGCTGTGTTGGTGAATATCAGCTCATATGGAATAATGAGCATTGATGACTATTTAGCCCCTTTCGGATGGAATCATGCATTAATGGTTTGCTTTTGTATAATCTGATATTGGTTGATGTGTTCAAACAATTGGTTAAGTCTATGTATAAAATAAATTGATAAATGTGTTTATGATCTAATCATAACATAAAAAATAAAGAGAATTGGTTATATTTTGGTTGGCATTTGCTGATTGCCTCCTTCTTATGAGCAGGACAGGAGAGAAGAGAACATGAGGAGAGAACAGAGGAGATGAGGAGTGGAACAGACAGATGAGACACCAAAAGAGCTACTAGTGAGGTGAAGAAAATGAGAATATGATGACACTGACTGTAAATCTGCCATAGAATTCTTGGAACTGCTACATGCTTCAACTTCGCACGACATATCAACCGGTGTTCCCCAGGGCTCTGTTTTGGGGCCCCTCCTATTTATTATTTACCTTTTTCCTCTTGGCCACCAGATAGATAGATAAGACACAGAGTTAACACAGTTTGTTCAATGTTGAAACGGAGCCCTTGTCACACTATAGAAGCTACTATGAGACCAAGGTCGGTCAATTTTCACAATTGAAAAAAGCATTGGCAACCTACAATATAGCATGACTACTTAATCAATGTCAAGGCTCTTATTTTTTTCTTAGGATTTTACTCCTGCTGCTGAAAATAAAAACAATGACGTTGAATGAGAACTCAGATTGCACTCATTTTGTTTATTTGGATTTCATGTTGTGAAAGCCAGCCCACGCACCTGACCAGAACCTTTTGGTAGAGCACAGTGTCTCACATCTTATATTAATTTTACTCTGAAATAACTTGAATGGTGCAAATATCAGGTGAAAATCTAAAGATTTCAGGGCTGGGCTAAGCCCCCAGTGTTTCAAGATCCTAACAACGGCTCTGGTTCTCGATACCGCCGCTCCCTCTCTTCATTCGCTCTCTACCTTGCTTGACCACCGCTATCTCTCTCTCCAAAATGGTCACGTAGCAAACCTTTTCTTTTCGGAAAGTACAATTTAATATTAGACTTAGACCTAGGGTCCGACTAGGAGGCTGCTTATCCACAGATCGACAGGCAACACGTTTTAATTAGGTAGATTTTTAAGCTTGAGTGCTGCATGTTATAAACTTTTTTTTCCATATTTCCCATTCAATCGACTTGGGCTCTGCGCCAAAGTCTTATAATGGCAGGAAATTCACTGGTTTTGCTGCCCTGTGCATGTACCTGTCCGCTGCTAATCTCACAAACTACTGGGCCTGTTAGCCTATTACTTTTTGTGCACAGTTATGACTGTATGATCAAGGACCTCAAGAAAAACTGGTTTTATAGCACAATTGAGTCCGGTCACTAATTCAGGTCATTCATAGCCATGTTTTTTGAAGTGGTGTTGCAGATATAGTAAATAAATACCTTATTATAGTAGCAACGACTCCGGTGCATTTGTTTGTGTCTTGACTTTTAGCAGAATTGAAGGAGTCACTTATAAGTAAACTCATCACGCCTTTTAAAAGGGGGGGGGGTATTTTCTTCCTTTTGGAAAAAATGGTATAGCTACTGAAAATATACATGATTTTTTTTCACGAGAAGGTTGTTTTGGTTTCCAATGCTTCTCGCCCACTTCTGACGAAACGGGCTGTTTGGGGGTCATTTGCATAATAATAATAGCGTTATTTATGAACTACTACTCTGATTGGCTTGCTGTATTGCTGGCCGCACCCCTTCCCTGGACAGAAACAAGGGCAGGCTACGTTTCTCTCAGCATTACCCAAAATCTGGGTAGACTGTACCAAGTGTGACATCGCTCTAAGGGTCAATTCTGAATGGCTTGTTCAAATGGTACAATTTGGTCACATAGAAAAGCTGATGAAACAAGAGACGATATCCAAGTGTTGCGAAAGCATGAAAATGGCACGCCTCACTGACAGCAAAATCCACCCCAAGACTAGGCAAATCTTGTTTTCCATAATAATGCCCCTTCTTTTTTAAATGATCAGAATGATCTGAACTGGATGAGCACAGGTGCTCATCCAGGCTCTGGTCATCTTTCGGCTGGACTACGGCAACTCCCTCCTTGCTGGCGCCCCGGTGTCGGCCATCAGACCTCTGGAGCTTGTTCAGAAAGCTGCAGCTTGACTGGTGTTAAACCGCCCTAAGTTCTCCCAGACCACAACTCCCCTTCTCATGTCCCTACACTGGCTCCCAGTAGCTGCTCGCATCCAGTTTAAGACTCTGGAGCTAGCCTACAGGGCAGTGAAAGGAGCAGCTCCTTCCTATCTCCAGGCCATGGCCAAGCCCTACACCCCCGCCCAACCACTTCGCTCTGCTGCTTCGGGACGCCTGGTTGCCCCGTCGCTCAGAGGCCTCTGCTGCCGATCGACCCGGTCACGGCTCGGTTCTGTCCTGGCCCCACAGTGGTGGACTGAACTCCCCACTGATGTTAGGACAGAGGAGTCGCTGCTCATCTTTCAGCGCAGGTTGAAAACTCACCTCTTCAAGAACTTCTACCCTGTTACTTGTTCTTAGCACTTATTGTATTCGCGCATTAAAAAACAAAAAACAAAAAAACAAATCTTTCTTGCGCTTTTACTTTAGCACTGGTTTTGCTCTTAGATGCTTGTTTAGAGAGAGGATGCACTTATGACCTCTGATGACTAGTAGTTCTCCTGACTTCCTACGTTAAATGATGCACTTATTGTAAGTCGCTTTGGATAAAAGCGTAGGCTAAATGACTGTAATGTAATGTAATGTAATGTAATGAACTGGCCTGAGTGAGATACATTCATTCCAAATGGTGACTGGAATAATAATCTTAAATTGTAATTAATGATTAGTGTAACTCGCATTTTTATTTCACAAGCTCGATGAGGTGCAACACCCCCCCCCCCTTCCAAACCCTCCCAGTAGAAACTGACTGCATTTTCCTCCAGTCAGGGACACATGACCTGAATCGGGAAGGTTTATTTTAACTGTCCGTCTTTGTTGTGGAGCCCACGCTACAGAAAGTGCTGATGGGACTGAGGATGCCGAACACACATATTGGACCATGGAATGATAATGAAATATTACGCCTGAGACGACTCATCTCAATTATGGATTAGTCGACCGATGGAAAGTCACTGGACTTGGACACAGTTGTATGTGGCAGACTGACAAAAACTGGGCACGCGTCTGTCTGCTTTTGGTGGTAAATAATTGAGGACTGGGGAAGAAGTCCTAACTAAACACACCCATGTTCACTGCGCACCACACCGAATGAATAGATTGATGAAAGTAAAAGCAGACTAGAGTGCCAAAACTAATGCTGTATCAACGTAGTTTTTTTTTGCCAGGCACAGTTGTTATATATTCATTGCCAAAGTGAACCGAGGCCTTAATTTTTCATAGTATGATAACATGACCACAGCACCCGATCGCCCGCTGTTCCTCTTTGAAGTACTGAGGCTGGATGTCAGCTGCTAGTTAGAGGGCTTCCAAAACCGATCAGGCTGGATACTGATCACTCCTGAATCTTCCCGCCTCCGCAGTAGAGCAGGTGTTTGAAGGCCCTTCAAAAGACCAAGAGCAGGTGTGTGCACTGTCAGTAGTGGAAAATACACATGCAGCCTCTGTCCTCCATTCTCAGCCCTCAGTCTTTCCTCAAACATCAGAATCACAAGTCGGAATAGGAAACACTGTCATTTCATTTCATGCACTCGCACACATGAAATGAGCCAAAACATGGTTTCCCCCAGCCCACAGCAGCGCAACACAAAAACAAAAACACATATCCAAAAACTACAAGAACACATATATCCAATCTAACACATATATCTAAACTAAAAATAAATAAATAAATAAATAAATAAAATTTTACAAAAAAATCACTGTTCAGGAGAACGAACGCCAGCCAGGATGACTGTCGGAACTGCCGGTCTGCATGGGCTAGCTAGCAGTTAGCTTAGCCTGCCCCGCGTCCTGTCAGACCACCCTCAGTGTTACCTCTTCGGGCACAGCCCCAGGCAGGGCCGTGGTCCCAGGCCCACAGAACGCTGCAGACCAAGCTCTCCCAGCGATCGAACGAAGACAAAGTCAGACACAGATGTGGACAAAGACACTGCATGGACGGTGGTACTGGGTGAGGCCAGTGCAAACGTGAATTTGCGCCACCTTCTTCCCACACCGGAGGCGTTGCACAAACAGGGATATATAGTGAGATTTTAGCGACGGAGGGAAACAGCTCTTGATATCTGAACACCACCCACGCATCACATGGGTGCATTTGTGTGCTTTCGCGGTTTTCTGGAAAAGAGATTTTCTTTGTCAGCTGGTAAGGACAGCGCGAGGCACTCTATCGTGTCCAGTGTGTCATACTGAAAGGGCTGTTTTATTTACACTTCATAAGGGTGGCATAATCAAGCCAGGCGACCGAAGTCCACGGCAATATTAGATTCTCCACAACAATTACCCAGAATGCCACGTACACAAACCAGAGAGGCCCTGTATATCTGAGGGCTGAATAGCAAAAAGTGTAAAGGTTGTGTTTCAGACATTTAGTGTGCCATTAGAGCGGGATATTGAAGTGGCTTTTAAAGCTTAAAGGGCTCAAGCAGCAGCTCAGGAATCCACTTTTGACCTCTTCATCCTATTAACGGCACATAATACACTGAACTGCGGCCCCTCAGAAACGCACAATCCAGTTCAATTATTTCTTCCCACTGCAATTACACCATCATTTACTTATTGTGAACGCATTTGCTCGTCTTTGCGAGACTTGGTAAAACCCTATTGAAATAGTGATTTCTTATCAACTTGTGTTTAGCCAGTGGGGCATTGCTTTCACGGCAATTTATATTTTCAAAACTTGAAAGTGTTACATATAATTCTCATTCATAAACATCGGTTACGAGCGTGGCGATTCTTTAATTGAAAGCCTGTGCTGGTTTGGACATACTGAGTAGCCTGTTAGTTAGGCGATGGGGGGGTCCTGTGCAGTGGCTCGATCTGAATAAGCGGTGCGATTAAGCGGTTGTTCTCCCGCTCTCTCGCGAGCAGAGGGATGTGGACCAGTCAGGCCCCTGAGGGGGAGATGAGGTTCAGGCCTTCCTTGCTCCTTCTGCACTCCCCCAATGGCTGTCGGCTCTAATCCCCATCCACAGCTCCCCTAATTGCCTCATTTCTTGACCCGCGTTGAGCACTTGAGCGCTGGGGGTTGGGGGTTCATAATTGTGAATTACAGGGACATGACACGGGGAAGACTCCCTCCCTTGGTGAAAGTATATCACAGCTTCACACCCAGTGGCTGCTGCCCTACCAGAGGCTGCTCCACTCGGCGTCTTCAAATCCCCGTTGACCCTGTGAAATAGTGCATTCTGCAGAAAATGTTCTTAAATGCAGGGAAAGGCCCCTGAAATAGAGCTTAGATTATGCAACAGCGAAACCCTCTCTTGGAACCAATTAAATAAAGTCCTTTCGGGGGTTTGGTAAATCCCAACAAAATGGAAAACCACAATTGGAAAACAAATTCTCCTGCAGCATTTATTTTGTGTTGTGACAAAGGCATTTGAGTTTAAATACTTGGGGTCAACTGTCCAAAGTAACGGGGAGTGCAGTAGAGAGGTGAAGAAGAGAGTGCAGGCAGGGTGGAGTGGGTGGAGAAGTGTGTCAGGAGTGATTTGCGACAGAAGGGTACCAGCAAGAGTTAAAGGGAAGGTTTACAAGATGGTTGTGAGACCAGCTATGTTGTATGGTTTGGAGACAGTGGCACTGATGAAAAGACAGGAGGTGGAGCTGGAGGTGGCAGAGATGAAGATGATAAGATTTTCACTGGGAGTAACGAAGAAGGACAGGATTAGGAATGAGTATATTAGAGGGACCGCTCAGGTTGGACGGTTTGGAGACAAAGCAAGAGAGACGAGATTGAGATGGTTTGGACATGTGTGGAGGAGAGATGCTGGGTATACTGGGAGAAGGATGCTGAATATGGAGCTGCTAGGGAAGAGGAGAAGAGGAAGGCCAAAGAGGAGGTTTATGGAGGTGGTGAGGGAGGACATGCACGTGGCTGGTGTGACAGAGGACGATGCAGAGGACAGGAAGAGATGGAGATGGATGATCCGCTGTGGCGCCCCCTAATGGGAGCAGCCGAAAGTAGTAGTAGTAGTAGTAGTTTGATAAAGATTGACCTGAAATACTGACGTTATGGGTGCTGCACGGAAGTCTGAACAGCTGTCCTAATCAGTGAGCAACGTAAATGTGAATTTGCACGTTTGAAAAGGGGGAGCAGAGGACGTATCGCACAGAGACTTGAACGCACTCCCGACAGCTGCTGTATGGAAAGAGCTCCTGAGAGAGGAACGCGAAATTTCTTTTAGGTCAAGCCCTGCTGTGTTCACCGTCCCGAGTCTCACACGGAGACTCGGGATTTCCGAAGACTGCTCTTCAACCAAGGCAGCTTTCCAGCAAGGCGCCTCGTTATTGTTCACCGCTGGAAAAACGCGCGACGCGTTGAGACGCCAGGGAGACGGCTGGCTACACTTTCTCACGGGCTTTGGCCTCTCAAGTGCTCATAATTACAAAACCATGGGCGATAACTTCCATGAACGCTTCAACAAGCCGAGGGAGGGAATGAAACAGAACGAAAGAGCGACAAAAACAACGTTTCACCTCCGATAAAACTAGAACACTGACGTGTAACCACAAGTTAGCAATTTGATTAATGATTTTTGCAAAATCATTCCACGTAAGATGTGAGAAAGGTGTTTTTCTCTTGAGAAATTGATTTTCTAGTCTTGGTGAATCAGGACCTTCTCCCTTTAACAGTGTTTTAGCTCACCAAGAGTATCTCAGCCATAATTACATCGGTGAAAGTGATAGTCTGTAGATGTTATGGCATTTTTAAAGCTTTCGGTTTCGTGATTTGACCAACACGTTAAATAGGTTCTACTTCAAGTCTGTCCATGTTAATGAAATTCCAGTCTCTCAATCAACCCATAAAAATAAAAACTCATAAAGATGTTATGTAATTGCAATGTGAGAGTAAAATCCCCAAACAGTCACCTCTGCGTCACCTCAGCTCCTTATCTCTCTCTCTCTCTGTCTCTCTCTCTCTGTCTCTCCCCCTCTCTCTCTCTCTCTCTCTGTCTCTCTCTCTCTCTCTCTCTCTCTCTCTCTCTGTCTCTCTCTCTGTCTCTCTCTGTGTCTCGGTCTCTCTCTCGCTCTCTGTCTCTCTCTCTCTGTGTCTCGGTCTCTCTCTCTGTGTCTCGGTCTCTCTCTCTGTCTCTCTCTCTGTCTCTCTCTCTGTCTCTCTCTCTGTGTGTCTCTCTCTCTCTCTGCGTCTCGGTCTCTCTCTCTCTGTCTCTCTCTCTCGCTCTGTCTCTCTCTCGCTCTGTCTGTCTCTCTCTCTCTCTCTTGCTCTCTGTCTCTGTCTCTCTCTGTGTCTCTCTCTCTCGCTCTCTGTCTGTGTCTCGGTCTCTCTCTCTCTCTCTCTCACTCGCTCTCTCGCTCTCTGTCTCTCTCTGTCTCTCTCTCTCTCTCGCTCTCTGTCTGTGTCTCGGTCTCTCTCTCTCTCTCTCTGTCTCTCTGTCTCACTCGCTCTCTCTCTCTCGCTCTCTGTCTGTCTCTCTCTCTCTCTCTCTCTCTCTCTCTCTCTCTCTCTCTCTCTCTCTCTCTCGCTATCTCTGTCTCTCTCTCTCTGTCTCTCTCTCTCTGTCTCTCTCTCTCTCTGTCTCTGTCTCTCTCTCTCTCTGTCTCGCTCTCTCTCTCTGTCTCTGTCTCTCGCTCTCTGTCTCTCCCTCTCAAAAGCCCAAATTCATCCAGCGACGAGCTGTTTGGCTGTATTGACTTTACTGCATAACAGCAAAGAATGAGAGACTGTGTGCATGGTGAATGAGAAATGGGTTTTCAGTTTGTCACACACATATAAGACTGAGCACAGTGTCTTTGAGGTGAAACTGTGCTGTTTTCAGCTCCAGCTAGCTTGCCCATAGCAGTGCTCTCCCATACACAAACCCTAATAACTTCCTTGGTATTTCCTTCCAAAAAATAAACAACAAAAAAAAAACACGGCAAAAGTGTCCACACCAACAACAGGACGGGGACATTCAAGGGTGTGAAATTCTGCAAAAGTTGCTCCACAGTCTGAATTGGCACATCTAAACCATTTTCCATGGAATTAAATATTGATTTGCTTTGGGTTTTTTTTTTTTTTTGTAGGTTGGACAGTTTAGCTGCATTCTTTGGGAGGTGATGCCCAGATCTCATCTCATCTCATCTCATCACCAGCCACTTCTCCAGGGTTGGGGCACAGCGGCAGCAAGCTAAGTAGGGCACTCCAGACGTCCCTCTCCCCAGCAACACCCTCCAAGATGGATCCCAAGGCGTTCCCAGGCCAGATTGGACATGTAGTCCCTGCAGCGAGTTCTGTGTCTACCCCGGGGTCTCCTCCCAGTTGGACGTGCCCACTAAACCTCCAAAGGAAGGCGCCCAGGAGGCATCCTAATCAGATGCCCGAACCACCTCAACTGGCTCCTTTCGATGCGAAGGAGCAGCGGCTCTACTCCGAGCTCCCTCCGGATGTCGGAGCTCCTCACCCTATCTCTAAGGCTGAGCCCAGACACCCTACGGAGGTAACTAATTTCAGCTGCTTGTATCTCTGATCTCACACTTTCCGTCACTACCCAAAGCTCATGACCATAGGTGAGGGTTGGAAAGGTAAATTTCAACAGATAAATTGAGAGCTTTGCCTTCCGGCTCAGCTCCTCCTTCACCACAACGGTCCAGTGCAATGTCCACATTACTGCTGATGCTGCACCAACCCACCTGTCAATCTCCCGCTCCATCCTACCCTCACTCCTGAACAAGACCTCGAGATACTTGAACTCCTTCACTTGAGGCAACAACTCCTCCCCAACCCAGAGGGAGCAATCCACCATCCCGGCCATGTCACACTCGGCTGCAAACCGCCCCAGTGCGCGCTGGAGTTCGCGTTCTGATGAAGCCAAGAAAAAACCACAACAAAAAACGGTGATGCCCATATATCAAAAATGGCTTAAATCTCTTTATCAATCTACCAAACATTTGGAAGCAGTCACGGAGGGCTGTTTGCTCAACACCCCCTCCTTACTGTTCATGCACATGTTTATTTCCCCCTTGGCTCAGACAACAGAAACTTTTTCCAAATTAATCTCCTGTCACATGCTGAGCCCTCTTGATTTTTGCTGCAGCGGCGGCAGAAACTACCACACGTGTCTCTCTCTCTCTCTCTCTCTCTTGCTCGCTCTCTCTCGCTCCCCAGGCCCAGCCTCTCTCTTCTAACTCTGAGAGGAGAGACATGGGACAAAAGATGACAACAGAGATGGTATACGCTAACATATAAAGATAGATAGAGAGGCTGAAATACTTGAGAAAGTGAGAGAAAAAAGCCGCCGGAGGGAGAGAATGAGAAAAAGTGGGAAACGAGTGTGGCAGAGAGGCAGAGGGAGTTTGAATGACCTGGTTTTAATCTGAGTTTGGCACACAAATGTTTGGCAGTATATCTACATTATGTCAAAATCAAGACGACAGCCGGCGAGGGAGGTAAAGGACGAGATAGGGGGTGTGAGCAGCAGACGATCGCAAGGTTCTTTCTTAGTCAGAAAAGAGGAAAACAACGTTAAATCATCCATATAACAGTCTGCCTGTCGGAACAGAGGATATACGGGTCTGGCTGAGAGCACACATTAAGGAGCAGCTCAGCTTCTTGCTGGTTGTTTTGTTTGTTTGTTTTGTGTTGCCAAGAGACCATACTAAATATACTGTACACACTGATTATAATCATACTACACGTACTGTACACACTGGTTATAATCAGCAGTCCAACACTCCTTTCCACCCACCTAACAGCTAAACTGTCATAGTTAAGCACCCAGAGTTAGATAACAACGCCTTGCAGCCGTCGTTGCAGTCGTCCATTGAAAGAACTATGCAGATTACCAGAAGACTACCCATCAGGGTAACACTTTAGTATGGGGAACGTAGTCACCATTAATTAGGTGCTTATTAGCATGCAAATTAGCAACCTATTGGCTCTTCATTGGTCATTATTACGTACTCATTAATGCCTTATTCTGAATGGCCTTATTATACAACCAGTAAGCCATTAACTATGAGTTTTCCCTATATAACCTCAGAAGTATTGCTTATTAGTAGTACCATCTCAATATGCTTTGCTTAGTATGGCCTTTATAAGGTGGTAGTACCACAAGAAGAGTTATTCTCCCTTACTAACACTTAATGAATATGCTCTGTTCTTACATAACAACACACAAAACTACAAGTGTTCATAGTGTTAAATTACTGTAAATTAAGTTTTTGTTACTTAGAATATGTTCCCCATACTAAAGTGACATCTTGATCATTACTAATTCACTAGTAATTAAGTTTTTTTATGTTCCCCATACTGAAGTGTTACCCTAATCGGTATTCAGGGTATTAATCGAATCAGAAGTGTAGCTTTAGCCAGGGGCGTGTCCAGGATTTGAGGACATCCGGGGCTAAGCCCGGCCTTCTGTAGAGGGGTCCGGGGGGATCCTCCCCAGGACATTTTTTTGATAAACAAGCTCTCTTTTGATGCTTTTTTTTTTAAAAACGCACTCTGGCACCTTATTTACATTCAAAGTACACATCTTAATCGTCGAAAAACTGAAATGTGTACCTCAAAAACTGTCGTTTATTCTCCAGACTAATCATGAATTGTGATGATGACCAGGCGGCCTGTCCAGGGTGTCTCCCCGCCTGCCGCCCAGTGACTGCTGGGATAGGCTCCAGCATCCCCGCCACCCTGAGAGCAGGACGAGCGGTTTGGATGATGGATGGACGGATGTTAAAAATATTAGTAGCAATTAGTACTCAGTATGAAGGAGTCGTTACCCTCTTTAGTTTGTTTTATGGACATGTGATTACGAGAAAAACCTGCTAAAGGGATCAGACTAGATAAACGGCGCCTACAATCACGATGAAGACAATTGCTCTTCATCGTGATTGTAGGCGCCGAATCCAATTCACGTCATATATCAACAGGCTATTTCAACCGTTACTGAAAAGTTACTACATAGGATCAATTCTTACCCTTCCTTCTGTTTTGGAAAAATCCAAATAGGTTGAGTAGCTTTTTCCCCCCTGCACGCTCTGCCATTTCTCCTCTACTCGTCTCTTCCCGCTTTAACTTGTGTCACGTGACTCAGCGCTGGCCGTCACACCCTCCCACGTGTCCATACATGCAGTTAGTGTAGAGCAGTGGGTCTCAACCTTTTTGGGGTCCTGGACCCCCTGCGTATTTTTGATCTACCCTGAGGACCCCTCCACCTGATCTTGGGGGAGGGGGGTTGCAATTTGATAGAAACAGTAGAAACTGCATTTTAAATTGCATTATAGCATAGTTAAAAGTTACTGCATAAAAATTCTGCTGTTACATATATCTGAAAGTTACTGAATACATATTCTGTTTTGTTACATATATCTGAAAGTTACTGAACACATATTCTGTGTTGTTACATATATCTGAAAGTTACTGAATACATATTCTGTGTTGTTACATATATCTGAAAGTTACTGAATACATATTCTGTTTTGTTACATATATCTGAAAGTTACTGAATACATATTCTGTTTTGTTACATATATCTGAAAGTTACTGAATACATATTCTGTTTTGTTACATATATCTGAAAGTTACTGAATACATATTCTGTGTTGTTACATATATCTGAAAGTTACTGAATACATATTCTGTTTTGTTACATATATCTGAAAGTTACTGAATACATATTCTGTTTTGTTACATATATCTGAAAGTTACTGAATACATATTCTGTTTTGTTACATATATCTGAAAGTTGCTGCATAAGAATTCTGTTTTGTTAACTATATCTAAGTTACAACTGAAAGCTCTTATTTTTGCCCCAAAGAGTGAATAAATGCTATAATGCAATTTAAAATGCAGTTTCTACTGTTTCTATCAAATTGCAACCCCCCTCCCCCAAGATCTGCTGGAGGGGTCCTCAGGGTAGATCAAAAATACGCAGGGGGTCCAGGACCCCAACAAGGTTGAGAACCACTGGTTTAGATAGACACAAAAATCCCTGGTGGATCCACAGACCTTCTTAGATTCAAAAATGTGGTTTCCAGGCCATGGTGATATTAAATCTGTCGCCATTATCTTTACTGCAGCACATACACAAAACCCTGCTGTCCTGGTTGCAGGGCGAGGTTGTCAGACGCATCTTAAAGGTTTAATTTCCCAGCAAAGAAAACACAGCAAGTCAACAATATAATCAGTGTGTCTCAAGACTGCATCAGTCATTACGGCTTCTGCGGTGTGGAAGATTTATGGCACACAAAGCAGATATGATTAAATTACTCTAGCCATTTTAGCAATATTTTTCATTAATATTTTAAAGTGCATGGGTACAGGTTGAAGCCTAAAGCCACACAGAGCTGAGAGAAAGAAAAGAAGAAAAAAAACAACATTCTCGATCAAGAAAAGCTGCCGAAGAGAAAATATATGTAATTGTGGTTTAGCCCTTCTTTGCTACCAGCGATCTCTTGTATCTGGACCGCATGTAATCCTAATATGAAATGCCCACTGGAACGGCAGAGTAACGCCGTGTACTGCAACATAGCGGAGTCGGTTGTTTACTACTATTATTCTTTTACTTTTTACCATCTACCATTTCATGAACATGTGGCCGACCACCACAGGGTAAGATATTTACCAAAGTTCTAAAAAATACAGTTTGAGATTTTATGTAAGTAAGTGACACAATTACACAATTACATACCAGTAATGAATCCTACATTCTCTGGGTAAACGAATACAAAATTGCAAACTAACAAAATGGTTTCAAACATTATAGATGAAAGAAAACCACTTCTGCATCATTTTATATTCACAAAATTACAGCCTCCAATCAAAAAGCAAGTTGCAGTCATCCACTGACAACCTCACAAGGAGCACCGAAGGACCACTAATCAGTATCCAGGGTGCTGATTCAAACAAAAATATGGCTGCAGTCTTTATTAGGCATGTGTACAAACATGGGCTGTGCGTTCTTGTGATAAAATCCTGAAATTGTCTGGCTATACCGATGAGCCAAAACATTATGACCGCTCACAAGTGAACCCGAATACCATTGATCATCTCCAAACAAGGGCACGTGTCAAGGTCCGGGTTGGATGCTGAAGAAATGGGCAGGAGTGAAGACCTGAGTGACTTTGACAAGGGCCAAATTGTTATGGCCAGACGTCCGGGTCAGACTGTCACCGAAACAGCGAGGCTTGTGGGGTGCTCCCGGTCAGCAGCGGTGAGTACCTACTGACCTGGTGGTCCGAGCAGGGACAAACAAAGAAACCGGTGACAGGGTGTTAGGTGCCCAAGGCTCATTGATGCACAAGGCCAACGAAGGCTATTCCATCTGGTCCTAACCGACCGAATGTCTACTGATGCACAAGTCCCAGAAACTTTGACGGCTATGGGAGGAATGTGTCACAACACGGTGCATCAAACCCTGCCGTGTATGAGGCTGCATAGCTGCAGACTGGTCAGAGTGCTCATGATGACTCACCCGTCTACCGTCAAAAGCACCTACAATGGGCACATAAGCATTGCACCTTGACCTTGGAGCAGTGGAAGGTCACAAGCTCCGATGAGTCCCGTTTTCTTTTAGATCACGTGGATGGCCATGTGCATGTATGCTGGTTACCTGGGTAAGTGACGGCAGCAGGATGCACTGTGGGGAGAGGACAAGCCAATGGAGGGAGTGTGATGCTCTGGGCAATGTTTTGCTGAGAAAACACGGGTCCAGCCAGTCACGTGGACCTCAATTTGACACGTGCCACCTATCTAAACATCACTGTAGACCAGGTACACCCTTTCATGGCAATGGTATTCCCTGATGGCAGTGGCCTCTTTCATCAGGTGTGCCACACTGCACACCTTGTGCAGGAATGGTTTGAGGAAAGAGATGAAGTGTTCAAGGCGTTGCCCTGGCCTCCAAATTCCCCAGGTCTCAATCCAATCCAGCATCTGTGGGATGAGCTGGACCGACAAGTCCGATCCACAGCGGCTCCACCTCACAACTTACAGGACTTGAAGGATCTGCTGCTAATGTTTTGGTGCCAAATACCACAGGACACCTTCAGGGGTATGCGGGTTGGCACTGTTTTGGTGGTACATGGAGGACCAACAGCATATTAGACATGTGGTCATAATGTTTTGGCTCATCAGTGTATCATCCATTGTATGTCTATGGATGCAAATGTGCTTTGTGCAGCAGTCATTTCCATTATGCATATCCTGTCCCTAGTATCATCCATTATTTCTTTACGGCTCTTAGCTTTATAGCTTTATCCCTGGTGTGTCAAGCCATGATGTGATGGACTATTAACTTGCTGTGTTTTTATTTATTGATAGGGATTGGACTGATTTATACCACGCCACGTAGCTTCTTAAAATTGACATTCATGCTTCTGTCCCTTAATCCTTCTTTCCCAGAAGATGCTACGGCTATTTTTCTGAAAACCTGTTTGTCTGCGTAAAATCAATCAATCACACTTATCTAGTATACAAGTATGTGACCGCAGCAATAGAGATCCAGTTATCCAGGCCGCAGTATTGCAGTGACAAAACATTGCTCTTCGAAGTCCAAGAGTAATCGAGTGATTTTCCCTGCTAGTCATACTCCTACACAGACTGTTGTGTCGGAGCATTCTCCTCATGCTGGTGTGGTCAAACACAGGAGAGACTGGCCAACAAAATATCAAACACGTGACCATAATGTCGGGGTCAGTTGAAGTCCCAGTCTAAAACTGTTGACTACATTGTTCGCTATTTTCTATCTATTAAGTATTCTCTGTTATTGATATATAATTCTTTATTGCTACTCTGCATATTTTAGCCACTATCAATTTGTGCCTCTGCAAGCCAACGCATGTTTATCAAGAGAACCAACCGAAGCCGTGTTTGTATCATTTTGTTATAAGGATGTGCAGCTGACGAGATATTTCAAGACACCAACAAAACAAAGTAAATGCCAACGGCTTCAAAATATAATAGAACTATATTGAATTTAAATAAACCCAGTCTTGGAACCCATAGGCTCTGGGGAGGATGGCCAATATTTATTTTTTTTTAAATGTACAATAACAAATGGCAACAATGATATTTAACAGGTATTTGAGAGATATTGCCAAAGGGAATGGCAATTTAGCAAACAGTCATAGCCAAATTCATAAACACAAACAGAAACGGCCGATATTTCGGGGCTTCCAGTACAGCTGCTGGCTGCTCGATTCCATTTCCTATGAAGACTTCCTCTTCCATGTGCCCGTCACTGTTTACAGCTGGATTAGCAACTTAAGACGCGAGAATGGAGTTGGAGTGGAGAAATGACCTCTATGGCCATACTGTTTCACAAACAGTCGACAAGAATCGACCATTTCTCCACGAAACACACAAACATCAACACCTTTGGTAGGTGTTTAGGTCCCAGATGACATTTCGGCCAATGCATTCCACCTCTTGCTCCCCACACGGACTGTTACCAGCATGCAACCAATGTGCGCTCCTGTAGAAATCACCGCCTACTCAAGAGTGATTGGTCAATACTACTCGGACTAGGCGTCCGGGTAGCGTAGTGGTCTATTCCGTTGCCTTTCAACACGGGGATCGCCGGTTCGAATCCCCGTGTTACCTCCGGCTTGGTCGGGCGTCCCTACAGGCACAATTGGCCGTGTCTGCGGGTGGGAAGCCGGATGTGGGTATGTGTCCTGGTCGCTGCACCGGCGCCTCCTCTGGCTGGTCGGGGCACCTTTTCCGGGGGGGGGGGCTGGGGGGGAATAGCGTGATCCTCCCACGCGCTACGTCCCCCTGGTGAAACTCCTCACTGTCAGGTGAAAAGAAGTGGCTGGCGACTCCACATATCGGAGGAGGCATGTGGTAGTCTGCAGCCCTCCCCGAATCGGCAGAGGGGGTGGAGCAGCGACCGGGACGGCTCAGAAGAGTGGGGTAATTGGCCATGTACAATTGGGGAGAAAAAGAGGGGGGGGGGTAATAATACTAAAGAGAAAGAGAAACCCGAACGCTTCCGACACCAAAATCTTGTCCCGTGCGTACAGATTGTATATATTTATATGTATAGAATCTGCAAATAGATTAAAATAAACTTGGTTAAAGCCAGCAGTGGGACTAGAGTCATACAAACAGGTTGCGCTGACTCCATATTGGACCATTAAAGGCATCACAACTTGTATTTCTAGGTAGTAGTACTTTGTTTTCTTACTGCATGGTTGTCCCGAATTGGACCTACACTCCAATCCCCTACCAAGAAGATGTGTCGACTAACGTGGATGGGTAGATGTCATTGGATGGAACTGGTAATACCTCTGGCAGGCAGGAGAGCAGTAATGAGGTGGCATTCTCCTTGGCCATGCACTGAGGTTTAGTGTGACAGTCCTCTCAAGCACAATAAAGCCAAGGGACTAGTATTCAAATGGAAATACGAAGAGGGCGCTGACAGGAGACCGGAGCCAGGGATGCAATGACCAAACCTAGACCGATAGGCGATGAAAGAAGAGGTCTTTGAAAGTGAATGAAAAAAAAAATCACAACGAGAAAAGGATTAAAGTTAACAAACGGTGCTGGGCTGAACTTTGTAATGGTGTGCGGCGGGTTTGCATGAGCAGCGATAAGATGAGCCGATAAGACAGAGCTGAGGAGATATTGAACTTGGACTTCTCTTTTGTTTTTCACCGGAACACTTCATAGCTGACAGAAGTGCAAAAAAATACCGTCCTCTTCATTTTTTCATGTTTTTTTTTGTTTTGTTTGTTTTTTTTGCCATACGCTAGAAACAGACACTACTTTAAGAAATGGACACCCTATATCAGATTGTGCTGTTTGTAGAAACTTGGCTCAGTGTGGCTGCGATGCTGATCTATATCAAAACCTTTTAATCAGCAGGCAGCCTAAAGCACTGGTTAAAGGCTTTGAGTTTGTGTGAAGATCTACATAAATCTAAAAAGGAATCTCAATAAATGCAGAATAAATTGGTCACAGCAAATACTCGATCTCTCAGTATAGTGCCTCTTTCCACATATCCATTCACACACTCTCTTCACAGAGCCTGTTTCTCACTGCATTGTGGCTGCTGTGGACTCCGGTGCATTGTGAATGGCCATGGCAGACCTCAGATTAATCACAGAGAGGTGGGAGACATTATTCCACAATTTCTAATTAACTGGCAAGAAAGGGAGTCAGGAGTGGAAAGGGGATGAGGGTAGGATAGGATCTGGCGTTAAACTGGAGGGATTCCCATTACGGGGAAGAGTGAACACTCAGCCTTGCAGATGGACTCGTCAGATAGAGGAGAAAGAAAAAAAACAAGACAGTCTTTTCTTCCCTCCATTCCCTTTCTGTGTAGTTGTGTGTGTTTGTTTGTGTGTGTGTGTGCATGTTCTAAGAGTGGGACAGTTGAAATTTGAATTTCAGTACACGTGGAACAGTCCCAGGGCACTTAATTCGTTCATTGCATCACTCTCTCAAGATGTTCAAGAGGTACACATGCAGCATCAAAACCCTAAGCCTAACCGAAACCAACGGAACAAAACCCAGATAAATCAAAAAGTACTCAAAATGTGCCACACGCCTGGATTTCCATCTGAGTTTCACCTGAAGTGAAGAATCCCAGAGGTGTCGTCTGTGAGCCATTCTGCTGCAGACTTAAAACTGAGCTTCTCCCTATTATCATTTCAAGCCTCCGAGCAGCTCCTTTGCGCCTCTGTACCCACCACCCTGCCCATGGTAATCTATACCACCATGGTAGATACCGATAGCAGAGAAGGAGCAGATGAAAGAGTGGGATGGAAAGTATAAGGAGTATATTTTTCAAAGCGATACAGCCGAGCTGCTGGTCCTGAAGTCACTGGGTGCATCCAGTAATTTTAGGAGCAAGTGTCTGGTGATCTATGCATACTTCTCAATTATAAATGGGGTGTTACGTAACAGATGCTGGTGCTACTGTTGTTTGGAAATAGTCCAAGCGTTGCTTGCACCATTTAAACAACATGGCATAAACATTTGAGGTGGAACATAATTAACGTCTACATTAGTTTGGGACCATTATTAATACATAAGGTTTTTACTTGTGTGTAAATGTGTTGAATCTTATGGGTCTCCCAGAATGCTCGTTTAAAATCCCATAGGATCTTAACGGGTAGACACAAAATATGAAATATTCAAATTTGTTTTAATAGAAACAAAAGTTATACATTTTGCCATCATGTCAATAACACAGCTAGAAATGGAGAAAAAAAAATCAAATAAAAATGATAATTTAAAAAATAGTGCCATCATCCATTCTCAACAGAGAAATCTTCCAGCTGACCGCCCACTCCCTCACCATGACATTACACATAGAAGCTTTCCACCATATTGCCCTACATACAGACACATTATTGATTAGTGTAGCCATATCTAATAGTCACATCAGCTTTAACATGTCACAATAGCATACGGTGATACATGAAGTAAAATTAAGCTGAGTTAAAACAGTAAAACAGAAGTATTTAAGCAACAACATAGAAGAGAAGGACACTCCTAAGTTTATTCTGGATGGGTTTGGCCCCTCAGCACTAACCGAGTCAATTCCCCAGGTTAGTAGTCAAGCAAAGGAGACCACATATCAGTAAAGACCTTCTCATTACCCTTCAGTATTAAGCCGATTCTTTCACGAGGGAGGACCCTGAATATCCTCCTGTACCACAATGTGGCAGTAGGTGGCTAATCCTTGATCCGGTTAATCAAAATACATTTTCTGGCCAATAATGGTAATTTGTTATATACTGTCAATGAATTTAAGTCACCTCCTTTGAGGGAAGGACAATAATAAAAAGGCATGTGTCTCTCTTAACCTTTACTCGAAAGATGCCACTCAGTTCCTGAGAAATTGTACCCCAAAATCTTTTTATCAATTTACACTGCCAAAAGTAATGATAACATGTTCCAATCCCTCTTTGACACTTATTACACAGGGGTGAGGCCTGGTAGTCCATCTTGTTTCATATGTAAGGAGTTATATGTAGATGGTGTAGTATTTTGTTCTGTGTGTCTTTCAGTCCATTATCTGTAAAGGTGGACCTAAACACTTTAATGGCCTCCTGCCAATCATCCTCAATATATTCAGTGTCAAGAACTTTCTCCTATTTCTATTCAATGCTTGTGATATCACCTAGGCTGAGAGAGTATAGCAATGCATAGGAGGTGGAAATAAATGGGTGATACCTTTTCGATCAATAAGGAACCTCTCTACAACATTGTACATGACTGGGTGTGGAGGAAGTAAACTCTTACATCTAATAAAATGTAGAATCTGGAGAAAAACATAAAAACATTCTTTAGGTATAGTGAATTATGACTGTAGTTGTTGAAAAGTCATTAGTGCCCTATCGTGGTATAAGTCTCCAATCACACGTGCCCCCATTGTCATGCTACGAGTCAAAAATATTGGGAAGGGAGGCCTGGCTCCCTATGAGAGCGGGTCAGGAATGAGGCGCACCTTCCTCTAAAACAACATTTACAGATGTCCTACCACACTCTGATTGTGTGTGTGTGTGTGTCTGTGTATAACTTGCTAATACCATCCCTACTGGCACTCTATGATCATTCAACGGCTGAAGTGATTGCTTGCAACAGTTGTTATTTGGGTGCACCTTCCTTGGTATATGGGTGTGATTTTTTTAGACATAATCTTTAATAGTTTTGCATATAGGCCTCATAAAGGCCATTTATGGTGCAAATAATGATATGTAACATGATATGTTATATTGGTATGTGAATTGCATTCAGATTTGAGCATCAGTGTAAGGGCTAGTATGGCATTTGTAGGCCCATGTCTATCTATGGTACAAGGTTGTTTGGTTGGGGCTTTCTTACATTTTTCTGTAGTAGGTGTGTTGAGCCTGTAATTTAGCTATAAGTTCATGTAAATCTATGGTCTTTATACCCATAAAAAATTTAACTTTTTTATGAGTAAAGTAGGGGGGAGGGGGGGGCGCTTCAAGTGTGGTTACCCTAGGGCACCACACTGTTAATCTGAGCCTGAGGGGGATGCTGGAAGAGAGGAGGAAATCTCTGAAGCATTCAAGGGTGGATGCAATTCTTTTTCATCACAACACTCACAAATAAACAGTGAATGATGACCACAGTACATGTACACAGTTCAATGGATTTTAATTTTTTTTTCCATTTAACATTAACCAGTTGGCGAGGAGTTCTTTGAAACATTATTTTTCAGTTTCTGTAAAGATACTTAACATCAGAGAAAGGTTCCTAGGCCATAAACCTTTATTTATTTATTTATTTGCTGCTGGATCACATAGCTTGGCTATATTCTCTACTGCATGCTTATGTTTCTCTGCAATGGACAGTCGGTATTAGTATTTGTGGGCATGATTTTCGGTGGCATTGGTAGTTATGTTTGAGGCCTATAAAAAGTTTAACTCTTAGTAGTGTGTGTGTGTGTGTGTGTGTGTGTGTGTGTGTATCAGAGAGAGCATACATCAAAGAGTAAGCACGGCAAGATATTGGTGTCGGTCTTGAGTGGGGCTGAAAAATTGCAGACTTTGTGGGACTGGGGCTGGGCTAGGGCTTGAACACCGCGGGCTAGGGCTGGAGTTTTTGGCCCATGCAGAGCTCTAGAACGGAGGACTACTCAATAGAGAGGGGTTCGTCCTCCAGTGGTGACAGAAGGGGTCAGTGTAAGGAGGGCGGATGCTCAAACTAACATGAGAGTGGTCAGAGTGAGCATATGTCAATTGAACACTCCCTCACCCTATCCAAAACCATTCTGGATGATAGGAAGAAACCAATTCTTGAAAACGTCTGATGGGGCTGGAAGAAGAAAGTGTAGTCTCTCCCCCTGGGATTGGTTATTCTCCAAGTGTCAAACATCTCTTAAGTCATGGCAGAACTCTTTCAGCTTGAGACTCTTCCAAGGGGTCAGGCTAGACTTAGGTGGGGACTGGTCAACACATGGGTCAAGCACACACAGTTGCCCCCCACCACAACATACAGGGTGGATGCTGATGAGACATCAGATAAAAGCTTAGGGTAAAAGGCAGCTTCATATGGATTAGGGCCATAGTATATGCAACCTATGAGTTTCTATTCCCCATAAAGATAACCTGAGACAAGGACATAGTGACCATTGCTATCCCTAAAGGTTGTATCTAAGGTAAATGGGAGACTACGGTGAATTAATACGGCTACTCTTCTACTACTTGTGTTATAAGATGAATAGAACACCTGGCTCACCCAGCTCCTTCTCAATTTGAAATGCTCAAAGTCATTAAGGCAGCTTTCAGACAGTAAAACCATTTCTGTTTTTTCCTTTTTCAGAAAAGAAAGGATGTTTTGCCTTTTTATTACATTATTAAATCCCTTAACATTAAGGGAGACTATTTTGAGATCACTCATAACAGGATAAAAAGCAGTTTGTGATCTAAAGTTTTGCAGCGCAGCAGAGAGACTCAGTGTGTTTACCACGAGCAGATAGGTAGACAGACAACTCTGTGAAATACAATATGTGCTATATGTATTGTATTTCAAATGTATGATGGCATTAGTAAAAAAAAAAATCTGACAGAACATCATGAACAGAAAAACATCCATCCCCAAACAATGGAATCCCAACTAACTCCCAACAAACGTAACGCTAGAACACCACTCCACCCCATCTCCCAATGTGGACAAACAGTGTGGCCCATTAAAAATGTAACGGGGTACATGGAACCAAGCAACATCACCAATAGAAAATTAAAACCCTCTTCACTCCCGCACCCACTACGAGCAAAAATGATTGCAACCATCTGAAATAAACTCAGTTATATTTTAACAACCAGCATGACTTAAGCCAAACAGTCAACCATAGTGGCATATTGAAACGACAAGAAAACAATATTTAAACATCTCCTCCACCCACAGAGTATTTATCTACATACCTTTGCATAAGCTTTCCAGAAATAAACAGTATCTGCATTCAGCAGAGTGCACGTGTCTTTGGAATATCATATGACCTCCAATTCAGTCTGTCCAGAAGAGCGAGCACATCCTTAGGTGAACAAAAAGAGTAGTTTTTTTCCTCTGTGGGTAAAGGTCAGAGAAGTGGGGGAGCACATAGATAACCACATGTCCTTTTGGATGAAGAAAAATATTTATTGCACTGAGCGATCCTTGCCTCTTCTGGAACTGTTCGAAGTCCCTTTACAAGGCTGAGCCTGGGTAAGAAGAGTTTCTTCCTTAGCATACGTTGAGGTGAAGCTTCAGTTATTTAATGTTGTGAGTAAGACAAACATTTTAAGGACGGTCTGTGTGTTCAATGAATAATCACATTTTGTTACGTCGGATTTTGTCAGTCTGTGTATATTTTTGTCAGACATGGCGTGAACCCCATATGGATTAGCTATGTACATCACAAATGTGCTTCCACTGAAAAACTAATCCATTACATAAAATATTAACAGTTTCATGACGCACAGTGTCCTCTGGGCATACGTCATTTTCGAGTACATTATGCATATCAGAATAACACGCAGCAATTTTTCAAAACTGCATGTTTCCACACAGACCACATTACAGGGAACAGTCTGCTGAATGCAATGTGTTGTTTATCTAAATACTGTGCTATTTTTCTCTTTTCACTGCCTTTCTATTGTTGTATAGCCATGACAAGGCCCATGTTTGTTCAGTTTCCGTGGGGTCTCCTGACCTGAATGAGGGTTACATGGTCTAGATGTGATGAATCTTGAGTGGTATTGCTCCCAGTGTGATACTCTCTGTCAAAGTGCCTTGGCCCCAAGTCACACAGCGATCCAGGGATGACACCCATATTCTCTCCCACCACTAAATAAATCAATATACAGTGCATCCGGAAAGTATTCACACCCTTTCACTTTCCCCACATTTTGTTATGTTACAGCCTTATTCCAAAATGGATTAAATTATTTTTTTCCCCTCATCAATCTACACACAGTATCCCATAATGACGAAGTGAAAAAGGTTTTGTAGAAATTTTTGCAAATTTATTAAAAATAAAAACTGAAATATTGCATGTGCATAAGTATTCACACCCTTTGCTATGACACTCAAAACTGAGCTCAGGTTCATCCTGTTTCCACTGATCATCCTTGAGATGTTTCTACATCTTGATTGGAGTCCACTTGTAGTAAATTCAATGGATGGGACATGATTTGGAAAGGCACACACCTGTCTATATAAGGTCCCACTGTTGACAGTGCATGGCCGAGCAGAAACCAAGCCATGAAGTCAAAGTAATTGTCTGTGGGCCTCCGAGACAGGATTGTATCGAGGCACAGATCTGGGGAAGGGTACAAAAAAATGTCTACAGCTTTGAAGGTCCTGAAGAGCACAGTGGTCTCCATCATTCATAAATGGAAGAAGGCTGGATCCACCAGGACTCTTCCTAGAGCTGGCCGCCCAGCCAAACTGAGCAATCGGGGGAGAAGGGCCTTGGTCAGGGAGGTGACCAAGAACCCGATGGTCCCTCTGACAGAGCTCCAGTGTTCCTCTGTGGAGATGGGAGAACCTTCCAGAAGGACAACCATCTCTGCAGCACTCCACCAATCAGGCCTTTATGGTAGAGTGGCCAGATGGAAGCCTCTGCTCAGTAAAAGGCACATGACAGCCCGCTTGGAGTTTGCCAGAAAGCACCTAAAGGACTCTCAGACCATGAGAAACAAGATTCTCTGGTCTGATGAAACCAAGATTGAACTCTTTGACCTGAATGCCAAACGTCACGTCTGGAGGAAACCAGGCACCTCTCATCACCTTGCTAATACCATCCCTACAGTGAAGCATGGTGGTGGCAGCATCATGCTGTGGGGATGGTTTTCAGCGGCAGGAACTGGGAGACTAGTCAGGATCGAGGGAAAGATGAATGGAGCAAAGTACAGAGAGATCCTTGATGAAAACCTGCTCCAGAGCGCTCAGGACCTCAGACTGGGGCGAAGGTTTACCTTTCAACACGACAACGACCCTACGCACACAGCCAAGACAACGAAGGAGTGGCTTCGGGACAAGTCTGTGAATGTCCTTGAGTGGCCCAGCCAGAGCCCAGACTTGAACCCCATTGGACATCTCTGGAAAGACCTGAAAATAGCCGTGCAGCAACGCTCCCCATTGAACCTTACAGAGCTCGAGAGGATCTGCAGAGAAGAATGGGAGAAATACCCCAAATATAGGTGTGCCAAGCTGGTAGCTTCATACCCAAGAAGACTTGAGGCTGTAATCGCTGCCAAGGGTGCCTCAACCAAGTACTGAGTAAAGGGTGTGAATACTTATGTACATGCAATATTTCAGTTTTTTATTTTTAATAAATTTGCAGAAATTTCTACAAAACCTTTTTCGGTTTGTCATTATGGGGTATTGTATGTAGATTGATGAGAAAAAAAGGAATTTAATCCATTTTGGAATAAGGTTGTAACATAACAAAATGTGGGGAAAGTGAAGGGGTGTGAATACTTTCCGGATGCACTGTATATCTCATCAATTGCATGAGCAGGTGAAATCTGACAAGAGGCAAACATAGTCAATATGTAGATCTTTTCCCCACAAACAACTGTGAAATACTACTAGAAATAGAGAGAATTAAAATTCATGGTAGATCTTATATAATCAAACGAATAAGCATGTGGCAGTGACCTATGCATTGCAATAACACGAGTTGTGCTTACACTTGCACACACTAAAAGGTCCGACCCTTTAGTTGACTGGTTAGCGCAGTCGCCCGTGGTGCAGGAGACCTGGGTTCGCATCCCGGCTGAGGCGGTTCCCGGCTGCCGCTGAATTCGCTACATTGGTGTCAGAAGTGGGATGGTGAGACCGTGAGGCCATCGGAAGCACGTGCGCCCAGAGGCGTGAGGGAGTTGGTATGCTGAAGCGCGGAGACGCGCCTCCCGAAGGAGGGTGTTACTGTAACGACCATCGATGAGTAGACTCGCTAGCCGGTTGGCTAACAGGTCGACACTTTAGTTGACTTTTAGCGCAGTCGCCCGTGGTGTGGGCGACCTGGGTTCGCATCCCGGCTGCGGCGGCAGTTCCTGGCTGCCCCCCGAATTCACTAAGACAACATTACGTTTTTGTAGATGTTGCACAGCAGTAGCGGACCGCAAAAAATGCATGGAGCCGAGTGTCTTGATGCATGTGCGATAATCCAGGTAAGGAAATCCCAGAAAGTTATATAACTGTTCATCTGGACACGTTTAGTGGGAGAAACGAGCATGCAGGTGCTGACTTTACTGCCCTATCTCTTAGCTCCAGCTGAGCTGTAGAGTCCTGATGTACACTGTCCACAGACTATAATGCCTCATAGGTATTACCGATAACACAAATGTGTATAGGCTCTCTCGGGGGGCTCCAACCTGCTCCACTGAGCCCTTCACCATGCCCAAACCCTGAGCTCAAAATAGAAACAAACCTTATTTCATGCCTCGCGAAGCTCTAAATTTGCACCGAGGGGATGCAGCATTTGTGATAGATACTGCGAGTAAATTAGGAAGAGAACAAAGAGTTAGTCAAACAAATGCATTACTTTTCCTGGGAACATGAAAAACCCAATGGGTGAGTTTCATAGACATACAGCAGATAAGGCACTAGTCTTAGAAAATAGAATTGTTTTCTATTTTTTACCTTCAAAACCAAACGGAGTACAAGATATCCAGCTACGACCTCTCTGTAAAGATGCTCTAAAGGAACGGGGCAGTTAGCGTTAATAACAGCTCATATATAGGCCACATATCATCTTTGACGTTTGTAGGTAAGTCGGGATCTTTTTTTCCATCTTTAAAACAACCCACTCAGAATAGCTCAGGTCATGCGGAAAAGAAAGAAATCAAGGGGTTTGTTCCTGCAGCGTCAACATTTGTTTGGTTTCAGGTCTTAATCTCCATTTCCTTGCTAGTGTGTCTTGTGCATCGAGCCCAACAGAACCCCCCCCCTCTCTTTAAAGCATGTCGACACGCATGCGTAAGTCTCCACACAAATCCGTACAATATTTTTCCCCGGTTGCAGAAAGACATGGCACTAAATCGTTAAAAAGATAAAAAATGAAAACCCATCTAAAAGTCATGAGCCGGGCATTATCCTCTGCAATTCACTTTGAAACTGGAGGATAAAGGTTGTCAGCAGCATGGCTCACCAAGACAGACTCGGTGACCTAAAACCACTTAATCAACATGTACCCACAGAAAACTCAAAAAATATCCACTACCTGGTCTAGGTTTCTGAACACATCCCAGTGTCTCGATCGTTTTTAGATCATTGTAAACTAACTAAAAAAAATTAAACATCAAAAATATGTTAATGAAAACAAAAGTTTAATAGGATGTACAGCATTACTTAAAAGCCTATTCGCGTTATTTAATTATGGGTGTATATTATTATTATTATCCATTATCCAAGCCGCTTATCCCAATTAGGGTTGAAATGCTGTATAGTCAAAATCGCCACCAAACAAAAGATTGGGTTTGTCTTCAAACCCTGGCACACTTTCCACATTAAATGCAAAAGGATTTCTTCACATTTCTGAGCATCCAAGTCAACAAATGCCCCACTCAGCAGGATAGTCACTATGAGCTTTGAACGACAAGTTGCAAACTGAGAAAAGTGCTCCTGTTCCATCTTGTTTTTCCTCCTCACAAATACACTTTCATTCATGAGGCTTCCATTGTATCGGTCATATTTATGATCTCCTGTTTCACGCTGAAGTAGCTGAGACTTGCTGCCATGTGACAAAGTGAAGGCAGGTCACATAACCACCTTTTTCACTGCCACGCCAAGGAACTGCTTTCCCCATGCTGTCACATATGCAAATTCATAAAAGTCTAACGACAAATCAGCCTTTACGTTTATGAAATAAGCACTCGGCCTCTTACCGCTCAAATTTCACTGCCTTCACCGCCAGCTTTCTAGTATTTCTGCAGTTATTACAGCCATTTCTCTGAAAGTGCATGTGAGCGCTGGCCAATTATGCTGCCTTAGAAGCTGTGTACTATGTTGAAGAGCTACTTTGGTTCAGCACACTCAGGTTTGATCAACGTGGCACCTGAAACACCCTCAAAACAACAAACAATTAACGGACAACCCGCCTTCATGCCAACGCAGGCCTGGCCAACCGCACGTTTGTGATCTAGCCGCTGTACCACTAGTTTGACACCAGTCGCCTCAAGGAGCAAGCTGAAGGAGCCTTAAACCTGCTGAGAGGACTTTCAAAAGATGAGATGTCCTTGAAAAACAGCACACATTCCCTGACAAAAAAAATAGAAACCAAGCCGCTCGAAAAGTCTGCTAGTTTTCTCTCGGCCCTTCCCCGACAGCCATGAGAATCGGGTAATTAAATGGAAAATAACAAGAATATGAAGACTAATTGCCGTTTCAGCTCATTATCAAGGTTCTATCCTGCAGCCAAATGTGTAAATGACCTCGATGAGTAACCAGAAGCTTTCTAACCTGGTTGGGTAAATGGTAGAAAGAATCATAGAAAGGGGGAAAAAAACTTTTGTTCTCTGAGACGAGCATTAAAATAAGGTAAACCAAAGCAGAGAAAAGCTCTGAAAGTGTACAAATCTGACATTAAGAGATTCCCTTCCTAAACCTGTTCTTGTATATTGTCTATACCTAAATCTAATAGTTTTTTGTACTTTATAATTGGTCATAACGTAGGCACTCTAGACCCCTTACATATTACACATTGTTAGCACTCAATAAAATAGTAAGACTTATTAAAATTGTAATATATTAACTGTAATATTAATATTGTAGCTATGGAGGGCAAAAATCTGCTGTGGTGACCCCTGAGAAACAGGGAACAAGCCAAAAGAAGGAGATTAAAATTGCAATATAAACAGGTATAAAGTCTTTCAACTGCACCCAGAGAGTACTTGGATGCCCCACATGCAGCTAAGCCTTACACTCTACAAAGGTCATTTTTTCTTTGAAGGGCTACCCATGGAGCAGCTGTTTAACCTTTTACTTGACAAAGGCCCCCTTGCAGTGTACATCTCAACCTGTGGATAAAAGGTGCACAGTCACAAAAATACCATTTAAGTGCTTGATAAATAAAAATCTACAACACAAAAGCAAAGCAACATTATTTCTTATCCTGCCATTGCTCTGTTGCGCTCCATCCATCCATTATCCGAACCGCTTATCCTGCTCTCAGGGTCGCGGGGATGCTGGAGCCTATCCCAGCAGTCCTTGGGCGGCAGGCGGGGAGACACCCTGGTCACACACACACACACACACACACATATTCATACCTAGGAACAATTCAGTACGGCGGATTCACCTGACCTACATGTCTTTGGACCGTGGGAGGAAACCGGAGCCCCCCGGAAGAAACCCACACAGACACGGGGTGAACATGCCAACTCCACACTGAGAACGACCCGGGACGGCCCCCAAGGTTGGACTACCCCGGGGCTCGAACCCAGGACCTTCTTGCTGTGAGGCGACCGCGGCTAATCACTGCGTCACCGTGCCGCCCCTCTGTTGCACCCGTTAGCTAAATATTTATTCGGTATATTTTCCTTCAGTATTTACCCAATGTAAGTGGATACTTACAACTTGTCAGCACATATTAACACGCTTGGACTTTAGCCACTGTAACGCCCAACAGTGGATTGGCCCAAATCTTAACCCCGCTGTTGTTGTCTCTTGGTCACGTGAAAGCTACTATTTCTTGAAGCAGCTATCCGTCTCTGTAAACACAAAGACTTAAGTGGTTAATATTGGATGATTTGAAACTGCAACGATTAATTGCCGTTCCATTTCTCGCACTGGCGGGAACGCCGGTCGACATAATGTTCTTAGCTACTTGTGTGCAACAGGTACGGGAGACTATTTCAGAAGCACATGCGCTCTGCCCTCTCATTGGCTGCCGCTCTAAACTCCCGCCCAGAAGGTCGACAGGCGGTACCTATCGCTCTTTGGTGCGGGGAGATAGCGGCGTTAATCAAATCAATTTTATTTGTATAGCCCAATATCACAAATTACAAAAGACTTGGATTAAGACGAAAGTCTTATTGCCTTGCCCTTGGGTGAATAAATTCCTTTTTTTTTTTTTTTGGTTTACAGAGTGCCTCAGTTTTCAGTCATTTTTCCATATTTCTCTACCCACCATACTGAAGAGCACCTGTCACCATTAAGCCACTGGACCCATGCAGCGCTTCCTACCCCCTCCTTGTCCTACTATCATAAATGACAAATTTGCCACAAGTGTGTGTTCAAGTCTGTGTCCCACCTCCCAACACCTGCAGCCCCTCTCCTCCACCGAAATAGATGCACATGAAAACTATGAGCAACACATAAGAGGCCACAAGAAAGATATGTGGGATCTAACATGCATCAGTACTGTATTTTCCCACACACGTTGTTCTATGTAGAACCACAAAAGCCTCTGAAAGAATGCACTCTGTCAAAAACAAAACACAATAAACAACCTACAGTTTACCTCTAATGGTTGTCCTGTGGGGACGACACCCAGATGACTCGATAGCTAAAGCCGGAACACCCTAGAAGACTTTTAAAGTCCTCCTTGGCTGGGAAAAGACCCGTCATTACCCATTTTATCACTCCCTCCAGGAAATATACCATACCATAACTCCTCTGTTACTGATGTATTTATGGATCTTACTTGTACTTCAACATCACCATCATCAAATCCACCGTCGAACTCGCTGGCTGCACACAACCAAGAGGGAATGAGCCACCCGAACACAAACAAACAGGCAATGCAACATCAACTCCCATATTTTCGTAATGTGTGTGTGTGTGTGTGTGTTAGTGTAGATAGCGGGACCGAAAACTAAAGCACTTATGATCCTAATTCTTTTTGGAGGTGGTAGGTATTGTCTCAGAGAGTAAGGGAAAAATCCCAGACAATTAAAATTATGCATAAATATGCAAAATGTGCATTTTTCTAAAAATGGCTAAAAACCACTTTTCTCGGCATTTCAGATGATTCTGAGCATCTTTGATTTTTTTTCCACCTATATAAAAAAATGTTTTGGCATTATGCAAAATAAATGCATTTTTGCAAAAATGCACTTGTGATCCTAATTTTTTTTGGAGGTGGTCGGTATTGTTCCAGAGAGGACCAGAAAAATAGCAGAAAATTAAAATAATTATAACTATTATGCATAATTATGCAAAATATGCATTTTCTAAAAATGGCTAAAAACCACTTTTCTCGGCATTTCAGATGATTCTGAGCATTTGGGGGGAGGGAGTTGGAGTGGGGGGGGTTAGGGACAGGGGGAAGGCGGTTAGCTGGCAGGATGAAGAGGAGGGAGATTTAGACGGGTGGAGAACCAAACCGCTACATTGTAGCGGGGGGGGGGGGGTTCTTCTAGTCACTTCTATAACTCCAACTTTCAGACGGAGTATAAAAACTCCTCCCGCCCCCGCGCTTCTTCTCGGAGGAAAATGCAACAACTAAATCTGTCCTTGTGCAACACAGCACGTAAACGCGCTTCCTGCGTGATCAATCTCCCTGAAAATAAACTACATAAATAATATATGCCAACAAAACATATCAAACAATGACATACATAATATTTGTGGCAGTTAAACGTTTACCAAAAGACTCGTGGATTGCAGTCGCAGACATGTGCATTCGCTCGGAGCGTGGAAACGGAGAGCAAAACAGATTCAAATCAAATCACAGACGCCTTCAAATCAACGCAGCAGGGCGGTCGGAGCGGCGGCCATTTTTAATTGGACCGCGACCGCTGCTCGGCACAAACCGACTCACAGCAAGTCCCGGACTCTTTGAAGGCTGCGTCCAAAACCTCTCGCTCCTTCACTGGTTCTGCGTGACGGACTCTATAGTGAGTTCAGAGGCTAAATAAAATAAAATAAAATAAAAACACTTTCGGACACCGTTCAGGTCATTTCCCCTGCGCCGTTCATCGCGCCATCGCTGTCGCGCAGTTCAAACGTACCAGATCAGCATCGCGTGGACCGTCCATAGTAATAATAACGACACATTTTACTCGAGTAAAAGCATCTGATATATTAAATACATTCAACAAAGTTAAACCGAAAAAATTGCTTACACTTGTACGGCAGCTCTCTCGTTGCGCTCCCCCTCTTGCTCGCCCGTCTGCCATTTTTCTTTCAGCGCAATGCATGATGGTACATATTGACGCTACTGTTGGTAAGTAAGGGTGTACCGCTTTAAGAGCGAGATCTGTGTCTCTGATTGGTTGGTAGGGAGGGGGGAATGAGGAAGTAGTTGTTGTTGTTGTTGTGTGGGGCGAACGGTAGTGGGAGCTCCGCGCCAGTGAAAGGAAATATTATCACTAAGAACTGTTGTGATATGTTGGACCTATGTCAACGTTTTGTGCAGCTGTGAAGAAGGATTAAACGTGTTTCCGAAGAGAGAAGACGGCGTCCTCGCCATTTTCAGACGAAGTGAACTATTGAACCGTGTTGGGTTGTACTCCGGAGTTTAGCTAGCTAGCTAGCTAGCACCAGGCAGTGACGGACAGCGCCAGCCAACTTCCGCCCTGGACCCGAAATAAATTCGGTTCCCCTGTAGCTTCCGGCGAAGGTACCACAAGTTATGCTGTGCAATAGACAGACTGGGAGTGACGCTGCGCCAGTCACAGTACACGCATGACGCGCCACCCAGTGGCCAAATATGATACTACAACCAAAATACTGTCCCAAAACACAGTAGGTATATTTCTGACTGTTACACTGCTGACGTGTGTTGTCACCATAACAACTAACAACCGTCGCCATTTTCTTTTGACCCACTCAAATGACCACGGCGAACAGTTCAGTGTCCGTTCTCCTCTCATTCAATTCCTGTGGTTCAGACTGCAGTCAAAGAGATGCACACATCTGCGGGCAAGCTCAGATTCCAGTTGGGGAAAAAAAAATCAGACATGTTTGAAATAATCATGACCGCTCAGACTGTTCAAAGGTTCGATTGGGCAGCGATTCATTTAAATATTTAAAACCCTGCAGTGCAGGGCCGGTGCAGACTTTCGAGGAGCTTGAAATCGGGGCCAAATCGGGGGTTAGAATGAAATCCTCTAGTGTGTTGCCATCTTAAGCCACACTCTGAATTATGGTACACATCAGCGCGTCGAGTCATCACAGATGTAATCACAGTTTCTGTGCCCATAGTGATGACACAACAGCCCCATGCATGGGTACTAGGCCTCGACAAAATGTGGCCGGGATTTTTGCAGCAAGGCCTCTGGGCTCCCGCTTGCCCAAGGAGCTTAGATTAATGAAACCAAAAATACCCTCTTCTAAATCACTTCTTTAAACTACTTTTTAGTAATTCTATTTTATATCTTTGCTCCTTTTGTTGTTGTTTGTTTGAACTTCCGTGTTGTTTTTGCCTTCCGTTCTTATGCAGTGTCAGCCTGTAGAACCTGATAATGTAATAAATTCCCAATAATGTAATAACCCCGATAATGTAATAAAAATCTGCTCTTGGGTCCATCGAAAATGCAATAAAACCTGATAATGTGATAACTTCCTGATAATGTAATAAAGTGCATTTCCCAATAATGTAATGAACTTTTTACCAATAATGTAATAATGTGTTACATTAACGGGACGTTTTTACATTATCAGGTTAGCCTTCATTTCCCTGGTCCTGCTAATGTAATAATTCCCCAGTATTGTAATAATTTAACAGCAGACCACCCATAAATGGATTCAAGTGGTGATACGTAAGCTCGAGAGGTCTAGCGCCACCGACAGGTCAAAGTTGGACGTGCATGAATGCTCTACTCTTCCTCAAAGCTACCTCCAAGCTACTTCCACACATGTTTTTTCTCAGTTGGATCATTTTATTACATTATCAGGAAGTTATTACATTATCGGGTTTTATTGCATTTTCAAGGGCCTCAAGTGCATTTTTTTCATTACATTATCAGGGTTATTACATTATTGGGGATTTATTACATTATCAGAGTTATTACATTATTGGCGATTTATTACATTATCAGGGTTATTACATTATCGGGGATTTATTAAATTATCAGGGTTATTACATTATTGGGGATTTATTACATTATCAGGGTTATTACATTATTGGGGATTTATTACATTATCAGGAAGTTATTACATTATTGGGGATTTATTAAATTATCAGGAAGTTATTACATTATCGGGGATTTATTACATTATCAGGTTCTACACAGCCCGAGGAATAAGCCAGATGTGTGGCCCCGCAGCCATGGGGGTCCAGATGAGTACCAAAAAGTGGCACTGGGACACCGTGGGGTTCGGGGGGGGCGGGGTGTCAAATTCTGCTTATGGGCACCAAAATGTTTTGGGCCGGTCCTGCTTTCAAGTTTTAATGCCTCCCTGGTTTAGTCAAGATTTCCTTTTTCCTCTCTCATCTTGAGGATGCTGCGTACTGTAACTCGGCTGCTTCAACACTTTGGAGATTTAATTTATTTTTTTTAAAGTGCTTAACGGGTGAAATTAGCGTTGCACCCCCTATTGGGGGTGTAAAAGTTGATTAGTAACGCCCATTGGCGCTGCTCTGCAGGCGACCCGGACATCTGTGCTGCTGCACAAATTGTGTTTTAATTGTGATCGAGTGATTAATATGCGCTTTTTTCCCGTTTGTGTTTTTGTATAAATGTTATGTGACACTGCAAAGTGGCGGGTTTTTTGGGGGAGGTTTCTCCGCACAGGACTGTTTTAATCTGCTGCTTTTCGCCGTCAAACAGGCCAGGAACATTATCGCTGACCCCCTCTCGTGTGCTGTACTCAGAATATGAGCCGCTCCCGTCAGGTGGACTCTGCAGGTCTGCAGCTAGATACAGGAGAAGTTACCTGAGCAGGTAGGAAACCTCCCTCACCCCTCTGCCAGTGAATGAGGGGCTGTGTTGCACGTGTTTGAATGCACTTTATGCCTGCACTGGTCTGTGCACTGCACTATAGTAACGTATGCATGGTTATGTGGCAGCCTTCCTGTCCGGGACACAGGACAAACACTGGGGATCTGGGATCTGGGCGGCTTGTTTGTGCAGCGGTGCAGCTTCAGGTGTTTGGATGCTGCTCACCGGCCAGGTTGCCTTTGCCATAAGGGAGGAGCGACATGCGGACTTACTGTTGTAGACTGCGTTCCAGGGCTGGTACCCGTAATAACCGGTGATTCGCAGTATCCGCTCCTCTATGGACGCGCTGTTGATGTCCTCAACCGAACGGGACGACTTCAGGTCCTCCTTGATGGACTCGTCCACCACCAGGTATTTCAGCTGTCTGAGTTGAGGGCTGATGTCCGACAGCCTCCTGGGGCTCACGTCGGGGGACTTGCGCATCCCGCTGGAGGGAGAGAGAGGGGGAGAGAGAGACGACAGGGGGGTTGTGATGCAAGAGGGCGCACGGGGAGACCTCAACCAAGCTCGGCTCTCAGACTAAACTGTCCGTTTTCGGGGCTAAAAGGGTGAAGTCCCTGCTATGATAAACCCCACTGGGGCGGAATGCGGAAGTCTGCCCAGCGGCTCGCCACCGTGCGGGGCGCGCGGAGAGCTCAGCATCCGGCGCCGGCCCCTGCGCTGGCAGAGGACCGGGCACGCGGACGCTAAGCGGAACTGACGGGTCCTGCTACTGTTGTGCGCTGCGCATCGTGCAGGCCCTATTAGAGCCGGTAACGACGGGCACGTATGAGACGGGATCTGATGAATCCGTCCTGGGAGATTTGGAAAGACGGAGGAGGAACACTTGTGACACGCGAGGCTTCACGAAAGGCAGCCGAGCGCAACAGAAACTGCGCCCACGGACACCCATCCGATATCGTCCTAGACACCCATCCGATATCATCCTAGACACCCATCCGATATCGTCCTAGACACCCATCCGATATCATCCTAGACACCCATCCGATATCATCCTAGACACCCATCCGATATCATCCTAGACACCCATCCGATATCGTCCTAGACACCCATCCGATATCGTCCTAGACACCCATCCGATATCATCCTAGACACCCATCCGATATCATCCTGTCATGCAGGGCTCGTAGATTCCTCCACTCTTCCTCCTCCGCGATTTGTGTCCAAGCTTCGAGGTCCCTTTTGGCACCATGCGGGCGAAATAAAGACGCATATTGTCCAGCCACCCCCTGACTACACCGTAATGCCCACGGCTGAGCAAATTGGCACAATTTTGAACATGCACCCCCCCCCAAAAAAAATCAACAACAACTAACAACTTGTCATGTCGACCAACAAAACCATACACAGGTGGTCGATTTCATAACAGCAGAACTACACAACCCTTCTGCGTAAAGATGTTGTCTCTTGCTCATTACTCGTTATTGTTATGGCTCCACCGGGACTAGTACAAGATGTGTACAGTTATTATCACGACACAACATTCACTGTTGAAGGGGTTGTGTTTACAGAGCCACACTCATGCGCACAGAGACACGGTGCTGTTAAAGCATAGGTATACAATACTACACAAGACATTTCCACTGTGATTTAATCTGCAGCCATGCAGTGATGCATGGCTACAGAAAGAAAAGAAGAAGAAGAAGAAGCTGTGCAACAAGTTTTGCGTCTCTTACTTTGGCATCAGACTAGTCGGGGGTCCAAGGTAGCACATACAGTCCCGCCGGGGCCGCCCGACCCGGTCCCACATCGCGCCCTCTCCGTCTCCGTACATGGCGTGGCCCCGCTCGGCTGCGTGCCCCGCTGCTGTGAACCCAGATGCTCCTAAAGGCTGAGGGTGCGAGACGGCATCGTCCTGTTCCCTCGCGCCGCCGCACGCGTGTGGCCAAGCGTCCTCTGTCAGCCCGCGCTGCGCTGCGCTCTGCGCGCTGCCGTGCGTTACGGCCGCAGCACGCTGCGACAGCGCCATCTGGTGGAACCCCTGTCGACCTAGAACGGCGGTCATCCGAGGGTGGACAGCGACGTCGGACAAACCCACAACGAGGCTCGTGCTGACGTACCGCTCGCACCCCTCCGGTTCCGAAAACATCTCAGTGCTGCAGGAAAGTCCGCCCAGCCATCTGCACAGAGTCTGCACAGCGACCTCCGGCAGCCTCCTCCGCACACGGCAGGAGGCTTTTATGAAGGAGCAGCACCTTAATGACACCACTTTCATAAGCCGCTCGTTTCATATCCTCCCCCAATTACGTTAATGTTCCCTGTGTATCTTTCACTGTGCCCCTCGGTGGGTCGGCCGAGTCCCTGGACCCTTCCCCGCACTAATGAATGTTTGGATCGGCGTGGCCCGCTGAGTCCTCTCCTCCTGTTACCTTTTGCCCTCGGTTGCCACCCACATCCCGGGGTAATTGGTGCAAATTGGACTTTACCAATTGCATGCTGGGAGTGTAGGCTGCTGTGCAGCACTTACTGCCCCCACAGCCAGAGATTGTTAGTATATTATTAGAACAGACCCCATTATTCCACGTGAAGACGTGGAATAAACAGGATGTTTTCTCTCCGATGGTGAAGCAAACCAAGACGTCTGATCCAGAAGCAAACCAAGACGTCTGATCCAGTCTGTCTACAAGCAAACCAAGACGTCTGATCCAGTCTGTCTACAAGCAAACCAAGACGTCTGATCCAGAAGCAAACCAAGACGTCTGATCCAGAAGCAAACCAAGACGTCTGATCCAGTCTGTCTACAAGCAAACCAAGACGTCTGATCCAGTCTGTCTACAAGAGGTTTTGGTTTTGGTTCTGTCAGCATGGGGGTGTTTTCCTCCATGCTCTTACAGAGGTCAGCCTGCAGTTTATGACCAAGCAGGGCGACATGCAACAGGCACGTGTAATGCACAGCTCGGCGAGCCGTTATCTAGTCAGTACTCATCATGTGTGGTAGACATAGAGAGACCGACACGTCTACTTAATGACAGACCCTGTTTTGTTAAAACACGCGGGAGCCTTGGAGAGATCAGGGCCGCAAAAATGAAATTGTAGATTTTTCTTTTTTTTTACTTAATTCTACAAGATCTAACACAGTTATGGGATGATGGGCTGATTAACATCGGTTCCAGCTTTTGCTGTGATAATGTGCTGATTTGTTTACCATAAACTACGGAGGAAATGACCTCCTCTCACTGTCTCTTATTCAAGAGTATGATGTGTGACGTCATAACGGAACATTATAATATGACGCGAGCTTTTCATTTTTTTAATGTGTTCAAAAGTTAACTGTCAAACGACTCTCAACAACAATACACACAGGCACAAATGCATGCACACATACACGTCCACACATGCACGCACGCACGCACATGCATGCATGAACACACGCATGCACACATGAACGTACATACATGCATGCACGAACACACACATGCACGAACACACACATGCACGAACACACACATGCACACATGAACGTACACACACACATGCATGCACGCACGCACGTGCATGCACGACCACGCGCCTGCACACAAGCATGCACACACGCACATGCACACATGCACACGCACACACACACACATTTATACTCGGCAGCTACTCAACATTCCTTCCTGTATGAAGAATTCCCTCCTGTATGAAGAATTCCTTCCTGTATGAAGAATTCCTTCCTGTATGAAGAATTCCCTCCTGTATGAAGAATTCCTACCTGTATGAAGAATTCCCTCCTGTACGAAGAATTCCTTCCTGTATGAAGAATTCCTACCTGTATGAAGAATTCCTTCCTGTATGAAGAATTCCTACCTGTATGAAGAATTCCCTCCTGTATGAAGAATTCCCTCCTGTACGAAGAATTCCTTCCTGTATGAAGAATTCCTACCTGTATGAAGAATTCCTTCCTGTATGAAGAATTCCTACCTGTATGAAGAACTCCTTCCTGTATGAAGAATTCCCTCCTGTACGAAGAATTCCCTCCTGTATGAAGAATGCACTTTTGACCAGTAAGCCAAGTCTGGCCAAGTACAGTATATGCTGCTGGTTCCCCAACACAACTAAGCAGTGCATGCATTTCCATCAGGGGTGTGATGTTAGAGCCCTACCTTGCACGGATGGGGTAGGGTCGCCCATAGGTCCCTGCTCCCTGGTCCACTCGCTGCATTGCGTCGGCATAGTGTGGACTCCCGACTGCAGGGAGCAGCTCAAGTAGAGTGACTCTTCATTTTTTTTTCTTCCTAAGGACAGGTTGTGCATCGATCAGACAACAGCCCCCACCTTGCAGGTCCACACTGTGGGGGTGGGGGGGTGGGGTGGGGGACTATGCTTACTCAAGGAAAAGAAAAAAGGAAAAAAAAAAGTAGTGTCTAGTCATCAATAAGTGGGTCAGGGCCTTTAATTGACAGTCTTGGGGAAGGGTGGATCGGGTTCATCTTAAATAATCCACTCTGCATATCTGCCTCCCTCCAGAGCCCGGCTTCCCCGAGGCCATCGCTCATCAGTTCTCCATCGGTTTAGTCTACGTGGTGGCAAATCAAAATATGTTGGACGTCTTTGCCACGAGAGTCTGTTCCAGAGGCGTCGAGTCAGGTCAGTTTTATTTGTACAGCCCAACATCACGAATGACAAATGTGCCTCAGAAAAGTGGCTGTATTAGACACGGAGTCCTCATAGGTTAAAGGGCTTAACAGGGCTTTGGTGTTGCCTGGGCAGTCAGTCAGTCAGTCAGTCAGTCAGTCAGTCAGTCAGTCAGTCAGTCAGTCAGTCAGTCAGTCAGTCAGTCAGTCAGTCAGTCAGTCAGTCAGTCAGTCAGTCAGTCACTGGGAGCCAATTAACCATCTCTCATGGTTTCAGAGGGTCTTGCTGGGCTTTTCTAAATATGGATCACAGAGCAACTCAGAGCTGCAATGAACCAAGAGGCTCGAGGCCAAGGCACATGAAATGAGCACAGCAAGACTGATCCAGAATCAGTCCCTCACACACGCACGCACACACACACACACACACACACACACGTGAAAATGTTCTCACGTGTGCACATGAAAAGGAAATGTTAATTCAGCCGTTGGTGTATTACTGGATCAGTGGTATCAGCCTGGTATGATGTGGAAGTGCTGACAGCGTTCATGTGAGACACACGGGGCAGCTCCCCTGCTCAGTACAACCCCGCACACTAAATCCATATCTGGCTGATTTTCTCTTTACATCACTTTAGACAGAAGTATTTAATTTCTTTTTTGCAGTTGTAGGCAAATCTGGCAAAACACCAGTCTTCTCTTGTCGTCTATGTGGTCTCCCAGTCTGTTCGGCAACATGTTCACTTTTATAATTGTTCTCTTTGTAATGCAAACAATAAGGCCGGATAAGAAACCCACGTTACATCAGTACGCACACTGTTCCTGAGCTCAGACAAGTGAATATATGTGAATAAACCCCCCCCAAAAATATATATATAATAAAATGTATTCATTTATTTGTGTGTGTGTGTGTGTGTGTGTGTATGTATGTATGTATGTATGTATGTGTGTGTGTGTGTATAAATATATATATATATATATATATATATATATATATATATATATATACACACACACACACATACACACACACACATATGTATATGTATATGGACTGAACAGGATTCATGCAAAATTCCCCTTGGCCCTGTTAATGTCCTGCAAACATATTTACAGTCATTCATTGTCAAGGAAGAACATGATGGCCCCATAAAGGATGCTTTATTGTTCTGGAAAGACTCGTATACATATAAACACCGACTGAACGGTCTGCGGGGTTATCGGGCTACAGTTCTGAGTGTTCATTAATGCTCAAATATACATATAAAAAAACCCATAAGCCAAGATGATTGAATGTGCTGTCACCTAACAGGTTCATAAAAATGAGCTGCTGGTAAACGGGCTGCATTTACACCGAGCTGGAGTTCTTCCAGTCTGCTGACCACTCTGAGTGCTGTACAGTGTGTGTCTCACATCCACCCGTTCACGCACTGATGGTGGAGGCTGCCATGCAAGGCACCAGCCGGCTCATCGGGAGCAGTTAAGGGTTCAGTGTCTGGCTCAAGGACACTTCGACGCGCTCTCTGCAGGAGTCGGGGATTGAACCAGTGACCTTTCGACTACGAGACGACCCGCTCTACCTCCTGAGCCATGCCCCCCCTAGTCTGGTAGTCTAGTATTCATCGGAGAAAATGACTATGAGGACATTTTTTGTGATGATGATGGCAATGTTCTTTGAACGTGCAAATAAAGCTCATTTTCATTATCGTTCCTTGTGCTTTTTGTCCGTCTCAAAGTGTGATATGTATATCTCATGACATGTTGTGGAGAGTGTGAAGCCAGCACCCTTAAAGAGAGTGTCTCATATTCCTCCCAGTATGGCGTCAGCATGCACATCATTCATCATTTATCCGTGATATCCTGTGGGGAACCTGTAATATTATATTCATGGCACATATACAGAACTCGCGGATCACCGCAAGGGTATGGCCGCTGAGTAAGGCTGTTCCGCCTACACAGAATAAGACCAGGGAAGGCCTGACCCCCTCTCTCTGCCATGTAAAGTTCCTGTAAAGTGTAAAGGCTTTTACACTCAAGCACCAAAATACCAACCAAATATCAGCGTTGGACAAATACAGCACTGTTCTCTTGGTCTGTTTGCATGACCTCTGTCTCCCTCCTTGTGTCCAGTGACATGCAATTTAAAAAGCGTGATGTAAATCTTCTCGCTGCTCAGAATCAATATTTAATGCGGCTCTTGGCCTGGAAACAGCGTGACAAGCTGCTGCTGATTGGCCAGTGCAGAGCGTGATGTGAATCTCTCATCCAGTAGAAAAGGTCACTTTCAGTATTGTGCATTCAGGAACTCACTGGATTTGTAGATATTTGTGTTGCCTCATACTGTTGTGGCATAATGTCAATCATTGACTTGTGTATGGACACATCCAGTGTTTCTGCAAGTTACTATTGCTTCCTGTTATTGGACTATTGCACGACTGCACTGTTGCACTATTGCATTGTTGCACTGTTGCACTATTGCACTGTTACACTGTTGCACTGTCGCACTGTTGCACGATTGCATTGTTGCACTGTTGCACTGTTGCACTATTGCACTGTTACACTGTTGCACTGTCGCACTGTTGCACGATTGCATTGTTGCACTGTTACACTGTTGCACTATTGCACTGTTACACTGTTGCACTGTCGCACTGTTGCCCGATTGCATTGTTGCACTGTTACACTGTTGCACTGTTACACTATTGCACTGTTGCACTATTGAACTGTTGCACTATTGCACTGTTGCACTACTGCACTATTGCACTGTTGCACTATTGCTGACTCCTTTATCCCACTTGTGTTGCTTAGGGGCGGGGAGCGCTTGTCTATTTCAATGTTATTTTTACCAGAAATAAAAACAACCTTTGCAGCATCGCCCCCCCCCTCCCCCGTTGTCCCCAGAGCCTGTGAGGTCTCTGTAGGGTGTGATTGCTATCGGTAAGATTCACACTCAGCTAAAGCGAGGCGAGCCGAATCTCCCAGGACCGAAAACCCCGTGGATGGCGTTTTGTGTCAACATCCTAAGACAGTCAGCTGACAAACAGGTCTGGCGGGCAGACGACTTTGTATATGTTTGTAACGGGCTAAGACTGGAGTATCTGTTCCCTCTATAGTTTAGCTGAGAAAATAAAGAACACAATTAAGGTATGTGAGTCTCCTCGGGTAGTGTCCTCTCTGTTACACCACTGTTAAGTGCACCACTCACACAAGGAAATTATGCTTTGGAGAGCTTTTCAGCTGGCAGCTTCCGAGTAGTTTGCACAGGACACATCCAGTATCACCGTGGTTTACCGCCACATAGACGGCAATGAAACAAACAAATCACTCCAGCATATCCACGGTGTGAACAAGTGACTGCGATCTGGCAACTCCCATCAGATGTAATGCAAAGAAATCCAAGGCACCCTGGGATAAAACAACTACCTGTCTTCGCCTTTCACTGAAGTACACCTGATATATATATATACTTTTCTATGTATATTAGATTTACATATTATTTACTTTTACCATCTCATTGGATGGATGTACTCATTACATCACACTTAATTGGTAAATCTAATTTTTGAGCATTGACATCCAATCCATCCATCCATCCATCCATCCATCCAAGCCGCTTATCCCAATTGGGGACGTGGGATGCTGGAGCCTATCCCAGCAGTCATTGGGCGGCAGGTGGGGAGACACCCTGGACAAGCCGCCAGGTCCATCACAGGGCCAACATATTCACACCTAGGGACAATTCACCTGACCTACATGTCTTTGGACTGTGGGAGGAAACCGGAGCCCCCGGAGGAAACCCACACAGACACGGGGAGAACATGCAAACTCCACACAGAGGACGACCCGGGACGACCCACCAAGGTTGGACTACTCTGGGGATCGAACCCAGAACCTTCTTGCTGTGAGATGACCGCGCTAACCACTGTGCCACCGTGCCGCCCCTAAAAGGCCGGAGCCGGATTTGAACCCAGGCCGCTGTGGTAAGGACTCAGCCTTATGTGGTACACGCTCTACCAGGTGAGCCACCGGGGCGCCGGTATTGACCCAAACAGCCAAATTTCCGCGAAGCACAAAACACAAGATGGAGAAAAGTCTCTATTCTTCCCCACCAGTAGAGGAAGTTTGTCTGGTTTGTTGCACGGTGATCGCCCATTAGAGAGAAATATTCCCAGCCAGTCAGGCAGTCAGTCAAGCAGTCAGGCAGTCTGGCAGACAGTCAGGCAGTCTGGCAGTCAGTCAGGTAGTCAGTCAGGCAGCCGGTCAGGCAGTCTGGCAGTCAGTCAAGCAGTCAGTCAGGCAGTCAGTCAGTCAGGCAGTCTGGCAGTCAGTCAGGCAGTCAGTCAAGCAGTCAGTCAAGCAGTCAGTCAGGCAGTCAGGCAGTCTGGCAGTCAGTCAGTCAGGCAGTCTGGCAGTCAGGCAGTCAGTCAGTCAGGCAGGCAGTCAGTCAGGCAGGCAGTCAGTCAGGCAGTCAGTCAGGCAGGCAGTCAGTCAGGCAGTCAGTCAGGCAGTCAGTCAGGCAGTCAGTCAGTCAGGCAGGCAGTCAGTCAGGCAGGCAGTCAGTCAGGCAGTCAGTCAAGCAGTCAGTCAGGCAGTCAGTCAGTCAGGCAGTCTGGCAGTCAGGCAGTCAGTCAGGCAGTCAGTCAGTCAGGCAGTCAGTCAAGCAGTCAGTCAGGCAGTCAGTCAGTCAGGCAGTCTGGCAGTCAGTCAGTCAGGCAGTCAGTCAGTCAGGCAGTCAGGCAGGCAGTCAGTCAGGCAGTCTGGCAGTCAGTCAGGCAGTCTGGCAGACAGTCTGGCAGTCAGTCAGTCAGCCAGTCTGGCAGTCAGTCAGGCAGTGCACCATGAATTGTTAATAAAAAAGCATATGCCATCTCCCGTTACCTTGCCAGTAATCGGCAGTAGTAGAGCCCTATCAGGTGTATTGGGGCCCAGCCAATTGTCTTTATTACAGGTGAGCACTGACATGCAAGTCCTACTCTCTCTCAAGATCCTCGTCTAACGGTCACACACCATCCACCTCACAGATGACGACTCAGTCCAGTCAGGATGTGCCATTCAACATCCCTGAAAAGGGTTCTAATGAAAATGTTTAATTTTGCCATATGTGCCTCGATTGAAAAACCCCCTTACTTTTTTAGGATTATAGGTTTCACGGACGCCTCACAGCAAGAAGGTCCTGGGTTCGAGCCCCGGGGTAGTCCAACCTTGGGGGTCGTCCCGGGTCGTCCTCTGTGTGGAGTTTGCATGTTCTACCCGTGTCTGTGTGGGTTTCCTCCCACAGTCCAAAGACATGCAGGTCAGGTGGATCGGCCGGACTAAATTGTCCCTAGGTGTGACTGTATGTGTGTGTGGACCCTGTGATGGCCTGGCGGCCTGTCCAGGGTGTCTCCCCGCCTGCCGCCCAGTGACTACTGCTGGGATAGGCTCCAGCATCCCCGCCCCCCTGAGAGCAGGATAAGCGGGTGGGATAATGGATGGATGGATGGAGGTTTCATGGACAGGCAGCCCGTACGCATTATGCTACTCCTGTCTATATGAAAGCATTTATTTTCATTTGTTGGTGGGAACGTTCACCCTGTTTTCTTCCTAATTTGGGACGTCCGATTCCCCATTCTCCCGAGGCCGCACCATTGCGCAACACGTGGAATCGCGGACTGCTTCTTTTCAGCTGTGAGTTTCTGCTGTGGTCAGTGACGCTGTGCGGTAATTACCGCAGTCGGTGTCGTACCATCCATCACCTCGGTGACTTGTGTCTGAACCCTGCATCAGTTCCGTCCTCATTGACTGGTTCCTTCTTGAGACCTGAGTGTTGTGCCATTCACACGCAAGTCAGCTAGAACCCCTCCACCCCCTCCACCCCCTCCCCTCGACCCATATGAGAACAAAACTACAACCTCATAGAGCGCCATCATCTGTTACCCTTCAAAAATAATCACGATTTAGCTCCCAAAAACTCCAGTGTGGCGTGGGCCCTGGCGTGGGGACGGCTCGTGAGGACGGCTCATGGGGACGGCTCAAACGTGTTGGCTGTGAAGTTGGACGAACTAACCCGGAAAGAATGTGAAAAGAAGTGACAGCGTAAAGGTCCCGGTTTTGTTTGTGTCTAACGCAGTAAAGTCCCGCACGGTGTGTCAGAACATCACGTCCCATAGGGGGCACCCAACCAACACCGGGGCGTCAACCTCAGAGCTCAGGTGCAAAAACCCGCTCTGCAAGCTGTCAGCCTCATCAGACAGTGATGACATCATTACCTCAGCCAGGGTCAACAGTCAGAGGTCCACTTGAGCTGTATGTCACACTCTGACGTGACTGGCGTGGCTGCGAGACAAAGAATGTGTAGGGTGTCGCTGCGACGAGGACGTCCTTGCTTCCTTCTTTACTCCACCTTCGACACTTCAGTGTCACTTTCCCTCACCTCTCATACAGCACAGTCTAACCGGACTTACTCGGTCCAAAGTGGTTATCTTCCACTTCCGGTGTGGGACGATAGCGGCGCGAATTCACGTTTGCGGCGGCCTCACCCAGTACCGTCCATGCAGTGTCTTTGTCCACGACTGCGTCTAAGTCTGTCTTCGCTTGATGGCTGGGAGAGCCGGTGCTGGATCGGCTGGGAGAGCTTGGTCCGAAGAGCGTGGTCTGACGGCGACCTGGCCTGGCCTTGACTGTGTTTTCAGTGTCGCGGTGTGGGGTGCGGGGAGGTGTGTCGAGGGTGTCTGGCTGGGAGAGCCGGTGCTGGATCGGCTGGGGGAGCCTGGTCTGCTGCGTCCGGTGGGCCCAAAGACCACGGCCCGGACCGGAGCTGCGCCCGAGGAGGAAACACCGAGGGCGGTCTGACAGGATGCGGAAGCGGGGCAGGCTAAGCTAACTGCTAGCTTAGCCTGTTCCGACAGTCATCCTGGCTGGCGTTCGTTCTCCTGGACAGTGATTGTTGTTGTTGTTTTGTTTTGATTAGTTTAGATATGTGTGTTAGTTTAGATATGTGTGTTATTTTGGATATATGTATGTGTTATTTTGGACGTACGTGTTATTTTGGACATGTGTGTTCTTGTAGTTTTTGGACATGTGTGTTTTTGTCTTTGTGTTGCTCTGCCGTGGGCTCGGGGAAACGATATTAAGCCTTTCAATAGTCCTCGTGAGAGCGTTGCAGTTGTGTATGAGTGTATCATTTTTCAGTCGCTTGTGTGACGGCGTTTCAGTTGTGTATGTAAAAGCATTTCCCTTTGTATGTGTGTGTGGTTTTCAGTATCGTATGTGAATACGTTTGGTTTCATATGTGCATGTGAGAGGAAAAGTACATGTATATATATATATATGTATATATGTATATATATGTGTATATATATATATATGTATGTATGTATATATATGTATGTGTGTATATATATGTATGTGTGTATATATATGTGTGTGTATATATATATATATATATATATATATATATATATGTATGTATATATGTATATATACTATGTATATTCAGAATACCGTCCCTAATGGCCCCTCACAGATGTTGGCGCAGAGGAAGAGAGAGTAAAGCTCCACAGCCAGTTTCAAGTGAGCGAAACAACAACCCGCAGGAACAAACCCTGCGAAGCGGCGTGTGAGAGCGCTCTCTCGTTCTTCAGCAAATGAGAGCTGCTACTGAGTAGGACATGGAGAATGTGCTTCAGGCCTCCCGCAGCCCCACAGTCCCCAGTGTCTGTGTCGGGATATAAATAGAATTGCTCCGCCATCAGAAAGCGGCGCTATAGGGTGGATGCCAGCCGTTGCCTCGGCCCAACCCCTTGTCCCGGATGACCCCCACAGTCGGCACCGCCGCGAGTTTACAGGGAGTTGAACTTGGGAGCGCTCTCTTGTTGTAATGCGAAACCGGTGAGCGCCGCCGACTCCCACTCCCACGCGCGTGGGCGGGTTTCTGCAGAAAAAACCCATTAATGTGTTCACACGGCAACATGTGCGTTGGAGTGGACTGCAGAATATTCACCGTGTCGCCGGCTGCCTCCGCCCAGCAGCAGGCAGTATGCTGCTAGTAATGTCAAAACTGGATTTGTGGCCTCCTCGGCCCAGCTTTATCCCAGGGTAATGTTCTTAAAAATTCTGTTTGAAGCACTCTTAACTTTACAGTGTCCCCCCTCCCCCCATTAATGTAAATTATGTGCATGCTGGGTGGTGCTGGTATCTAATTCAGCAGAGATGCAAGGCGTTTTAACGGCACAGTATAAACACGGGCCCTTCATCTTCACAGCTGATGAAGCTCAGGTTCGTGTGGTGGTTTCCTGTGTGTGTGTGTGTGTGTGTGTGCACGATGGAGGAAGATCAAATGGCAATATTAATGGCGTGGATGCTGTTGTTGTTTCAGCCCGGTGTGCAGAGCTAGCTAGGTCTGCGGGGAATAGTCCAGTTGTTCTGCCTCGCTTCACCCCTGAGTGACAGCCTGAGTGAGTCTACTGACAATTACTCATATGTGTGTGTGTGTGTGTGTGTGTGTGTGCGTTTGCCTGTGTGTATCTGTGTGTAGTCATGTGGGTGAGGGAGAGAGACGATGGAGACTTTCTCTGCATCAGACGGAGTGATGCTCTAAAGTCAGCGCATTTGTTTATAGGTGATTCATGCTGGCCGCTGCCAGTGTTGCAATATGATTCAGCTGCAAACAGACCTGCTTATGCATGCAGGGTGTCCTGCACGAGGGCGGGGGTGGGTGGAGGGGGCTGCTCCTTCCACTACATAGAGTAAAAGAGGTTTTATTTTTGGGGGGTACGGTGGTGCAGTGGTTAGCACGGTCGCCTCACAGCAAGGTCCTGGGTTCGAGCCCCGGGGTAGTCCGACCTTGGGGGTCGTCCCGGGTCGTCCTCTGTGTGGAGTTTGCATGTTCTCCCCGTGTCTGCGTGGGTTTCCTCCGGGGGCTCCGGTTTCCTCCCACAGTCCAAAGACATGTAGGTCAGGTGAATCGGCCACACTAAATTGTCCCTAGTTGTGAGTGTGTGTGTGTTTGTATGTGTGTATGTCAGTCCTGTGACGGCCTGGCAGCCTGTCCAGAGTGTCTCCCCGCCTGCTGCCTAATGGCTGCTGGGATAGGCTCCAGCATCCCTGCGACCCTGAGAGCAGGATAAGTGGTTTGGATAATGGGTGGATGGATGGATGAATGGACAGTACCTAAGTTCATAATTATAGGAAAAGGCAAAAGGGAAAAAACAAGAACTATTTCACAGGGAAAAGAGGTAATTTGTCATTTTGTGGCGAGGAGATATGGCAAGGTCAAAGAAAAGTGCCTCTTGTACCTCTCCATAGAAACATGAGGCTAATTTGTCATCTGAAAACCAGAGGGTTCAGAACGGCCCCCCAACTCTGGCTACTCTACCCTTATTTTAATTAAATTCAGTTTATTGTCATTAAAAACAACGTGCAGGCACATGTTAAAAATGAAATGAGGGGTAACGACGTAGGTAAATGGAGAACAAACTTCACACTCCTGTCATTTTGCACATTCTGCTTTCTGCTTGACAACAGAATACGCCAGACCCGTCTCAAATAGTAGACTTCGTAACTGTGCCAAATTGAAAGCCAGCGGTGGATTAACAAAAAAACCCAAAAACAAACTTAAAATTATGACCTTCTGCTTCCGGTGTGGGAAGATGGCGGCGCGAGTTCACGTTTGCCCCGGCCTCACCCAGTACTGTCCACGCAGTGTCTTTGTCCACGTCTAAGTTTGTGTCTTCGTTTGATGGCTGGGACAGCTGGTGCTGGATTGGCTGGGAGGGCTTGGTCTGCTGCGTCCGGTGGGCCCAGGGACCACGGCTCTGCCTGGAGCTGCGCCAGAAGAGGAAACACCGAGGGTGGTCTGAAGGGACATGGAAGCGGGGCAGGCTGGGCTAACTGCTAGCCCATGTAGACCGGCAGTTCCGACAGTCATCCTGGCGTTCGCTCTCTTGGACAGTGAAATTTTATTATTGTATTTGATGGATATGTGTGTTCTTGTAGTTTGGATATGTGTGTGTTTTTGTGGTTTGGGTATGTGTGTTCTTGTAGTTTGGATATATGTGTTCTTGTAGTTTGGATATGTGTGTTCTTGTAGTTTGGATATGTGTGTTCTTGTAGTTTGGATATGTGTGTTCTTGTAGTTTGGATGTGTGTGTTCTTGTAGTTTGGATGTGTGTGTTCTTGTAGTTTGGATGTGTGTGTTCTTGTAGTTTGGATATGTGTGTTCTTGTAGTTTGGATATATGTGTTCTTGTAGTTTGGATATGTGTGTTCTTGTAGTTTGGTTGTGTGTGTTTTTGTAGTTTGGATGTGTGTGTTCTTGTAGTTTGGATATGTGTGTTCTTGTAGTTTGGATGTGTGTGTTCTTGTAGTTTGGATGTGTGTGTTCTTGTAGTTTGGATATATGTGTTCTTGTAGTTTGGATGTGTGTGTTCTTGTAGTTTGGATGTGTGTGTTCTTGTAGTTTGGATATATGTGTTGTAGTTTGGATGTGTGTGTTCTTGTGGTTTGGATGTGTGTGTTCTTGTGGTTTGGATATGTGTGTTCTTGTAGTTTGGATGTGTGTGTTCTTGTGGTTTGGATATGTGTGTTCTTGAAGTTTGGATGTGTGTGTTCTTGCGGTCTGGGTATGTGTGTTCTTGTGGCTTGGATATGTGTGTTCTTGTAGTTTGGATATGTGTGTTCTTGTAGTTTGGATATGTGTGTTCTTGTAGTTTGGATATGTGTGTTCTTGTGGTCTGGGTATGTGTTCTTGTACTTTGGATATGTGTGTTCTTGTGGTTTGGATATGTGTGTTCTTGTGGTTTGGGTATGTGTGTTCTTGTAGTTTGGATGTGTGTGTTCTTGTAGTTTGGATATGTGTTCTTGTAGTTTGGATATGTGTGTTCTTGTAGTTTGGATTGTGTGTTCTTGTGGTTTGGGTATGTGTGTTCTTGTAGTTGGGATCTGTGTGTTCTTGTGGTTTGGATATGTGTGTTCTTGTAGTTTGGATATGTGTGTTCTTGTAGTTTGGATATGTGTGTTCTTGTAGTTTGGATGTGTGTGTGCTTGTAGTGTGGATGTGTGTGTTCTTGTACTTTGGATATGTGTGTTCTTGTAGTGTGGATATGTGTGTTCTTGTGGTTTGGATATGTGTGTTCTTGTAGTTTGGATGTGTGTGTTCCTGTAGTTTGGATGTGTGTGTTCTTGTATTGTGGATGTGTGTGTTCTTGTAGTGTGGATGTGTGTGTTCTTGTAGTGTGGATATGTGTGTTCTTGTAGTTTGGATATGTGTGTTCTTGTAGTTTGGATATGTGTGTTCTTGTAGTTTGGATGTGTGTGTTCTTGTAGTGTGGATGTGCGTGTTCTTGTAGTTTGGATGTGTGTGTTCTTGTAGTGTGGATGTGTGTGTTCTTGTAGTTTGGATGTGTGTGTTCTTGTAGTGTGGATGTGTGTGTTCTTGTAGTTTGGATGTGTGTGTTCTTGTAGTGTGGATGTGTGTGTTCTTGTGGTGTGGATGTGTGTGTTCTTGTAGTGTGGATGTGTGTGTTCTTGTAGTTTGGATGTGTGTGTTCTTGTAGTTTGGATATGTGTGTTCTTGTAGTTTGGATATGTGTGTTCTTGTAGTTTGGATATGTGTGTTCTTGTAGTTTGGATGTGTGTGTTCTTGTAGTTTGGATGTGTGTGTTCTTGCAGTGTGGATGTGTGTGTTCTGGTAGTTTGGATGTGTGTGTTCTTGTAGTTTGGATGTGTGTGTTCTTGTAGTTTGGATGTGTGTGTTCTTGTAGTGTGGATATGTGTGTTCTTGTAGTTTGGATATGTGTGTTCCTGTAGTTTGGATGTGTGTGTTCTTGTAGTGTGGATGTGTGTGTTCTTGTGGTTTGGATGTGTGTGTTCTTGTAGTTTGGATGTGTGTGTTCTTGTAGTGTGGATGTGTGTGTTCTTGTGGTTTGGATGTGTGTGTTCTTGTAGTGTGGATGTGTGTGTTCTTGTAGTGTGGATGTGTGTGTTCTTGTAGTTTGGATAGGTGTGTTCTTGTAGTTTGGATATGTGTGTTCTTGTAGTTTGGATGTGTGTGTTCTTGTAGTTTGGATGTGTGTGTTCTTGTAGTGTGGATGTGTGTGTTCTTGTAGTGTGGATGTGTGTGTTCTTGTAGTTTGGATGTGTGTGTTCTTGTAGTGTGGATATGTGTGTTCTTGTGGTTTGGATATGTGTGTTCTTGTAGTTTGGATGTGTGTGTTCCTGTAGTTTGGATGTGTGTGTTCTTGTAGTGTGGATGTGTGTGTTCCTGTAGTTTGGATGTGTGTGTTCTTGTGGTTTGGATGTGTGTGTTCTTGTGGTTTGGATGTGTGTGTTCTTGTAGTTTGGATGTGTGTGTTCTCGTGGTGTGGATGTGTTGTTGTCTTTGTGCTGCACTGCTGTGGGCTGGGGGGAAACGATGTGTCGCTTCATTTGAAGCGACCAGTAAAGTCTTCCTGAGTCCTGACTGAGCAGGGGGGGAAACCACCTCTGCCACCGCGGCGTGTCGTATTATTAGCGTTCAGGTTATTTTAGGACCCATGAGGTTTGTAGCTCGTCGAGTCAACATCTTAATCAGAGACCGATAACGACACAAAGATACGAATAAAGACATGATGAGATGTAGCCGACCACAGTAAGGTCTTTTTTGCACAATAATAATGTGATGTCATCAACAATCTGGTGTAGCTCTCTCTCCCCCCCAAAAAAGAAAGAAGTCCTGCATCTTCTGCACCTTCCTCTTTGGTTCCAGCAGATACTCTACCTCACAGGACACACCGGCGGACAAAACGCTCCGGGCCCAAATCGTGGCGACGAAACCGCAAGTCACATTTCCTCTCTTTCTCTGAACCGAACGCCCCCATCTTGTTCAAACCCGTCAGTGGATGATACACCTATTTCCCACGAGGAATGGGGGCGAGCAGCCTGGCTTTGAATGTGGCCTCAAATCGAATGGGATGTGGCTTTCATCATCTTCACGGCATAGACTGAGAAGGTGCGTGACGGTTCTTTTCCGGAGGGTCAGCTTAAAAGCAGTTATCGTTTACAGTACCAGAACCAGAAACACTTTATGGGTCGTTCCATTTCATGCACGTCGCTTCCCCCAGCCCACGGCAGTGCAACACAAAGACAGAAACACATCCCAGAACTACAAGAACACACATATCCAAAATAAAACTTATATCTAAACTAAATAAAAAGAAAAAAATCACTGTCCAGAAGAACGAACGCCAGCCAGGAGGACTGTCGGAACTGCTGGTCTGCGTGGGCTAGCAGCTAGCTTAGCCTGCCCCGCTTCCGCGTCCTGTCAGACCACCGTCGGTGTTTCCTCTTCGGGTGCAACTCCGGTCAGGGCCGTGGTGCTTGGGCCCACAGGATGCAGCAGACCAAGCTCTCCCTTAGCCGATCCAGCGCCAGCTCTCCCAGCCAGACACCTTCGACAAACCTCCCCGCACTCCACACTAAAAACACAATCAACGCCAGGCGAGGCCGTCGCCAGACCGCCCTCGGTGTTATGGGAACTGCCGGTCTGCATGGGCTAGCAGCTAGCTTAGCCTGCCCCGCTTCGGCGTCCTGTCAGACCGCCCTCGGTGTTTCCTCTTCGGGCACAGCTCCAAGCAGGGCCGTGGTCGCCGGGCCCACAGGGCGCCGCAGACCGAGCTCCCCCAGCCGATCCAGCGCCAGCTCTCCCAGCCATCAAACAAAGACACAAACTTAGACGTGGACAAACATGGAGAAAGACACTGCATGCACAGTACCTACTGGGTGAGACCGCCGCAGACGTGAACTCGTGCCACCATCTCCCCCCACCGGAAGCAGAACTATATCGCTTCAACCACAACACTCATGTCTAAACCAGAACCCTTGGCTGCACACAGTTACTGTGGTTTTGCAATCCCTTCATGCAAATCACAATACAGCGGCCACATTATGTGCTTATCTCGACCATGAAGCATGTGGTCTAGCCAAGGCCCTGACAGCTCACCAGGAACCAGAGAGCAGTGGACTCCTGCAGGCGACGGTCGCCTCCTGCACCTTCCAACAAATAAAGGGGATTTATAAATTTGCCAGGGGGTTGATGATCCTCTCTCAGCTGTCCTCGTTAACTGCTTATGCTCCATAACATGGATGGAGAGTCGGTGGCTCTGAAGTACGAGGCACCAGGGGAATCACACGCCCGCTCAATAACCAGTGAGTCAGCTGAAGGAAACAGCCTGCCGCCGCCCTTGTTATCCTGCATGGAAGACTGCCAGCATCCTCAACACCTGCAATTCGTCTCTCAGGGCACACAGAGGCCGCCGGCGGCCGTGGACCTCAATGTGCTCTGTGGTGCCGACCAGCACCACCAACACCCCGGGACGCTGTGACGGGTCTGCAGACCCTGGGTGGTCAGATGAGCACGCACAGGTAATATGAAGGATGCAGTCTGCTAAACCGGCTGATGTGTTGCTCTAAATTTGGTATGCTGGTACAAACTTCATATACTGCAAATTCAGCTTTTAGACAAGGATTTGTTGTTGTCCTCCTTGAGGAGCTTTATTGGCACAGCCTGTACATAAAAGTGTACCTCTATATACACTGTACATACAGTATATGTGTATGTATGTATGTATGTATGTATGTATGTATGTATGTATGTATATATATATATATACTGTATGTACATTACATATATATACTGTATGTACATTACATATATATACTGTATGTACATTACATATATACACTATATACACACTATATATACACTATATATACACACTATATATATATATATATATATATATATACTGTATGTACAGTATATACACACACACATATATATATATATCCATATGCTCACACATACTACAAGACATGACATGACAGTGGACATTGCAGACATGGGTATCGAGGTAGTATATGTATGTGTGATGTGTAGTCCACACAACTTTGGGCTGTGTTGACGTTGTTGGCCTTCATCACCTTGTCTGCTCGTCTACCGTTCCTCTCAGAGCCGCTTGCGCTTCATCTGAGACGTGTCACGTGGGCAACGCCTTCCTCTTCGTCATTTCCCCCACAGCGTGAATATCCCCGGGCCCTCGTTTCACCGGCGTCCTTGGAGTCAGAGGAAAGAGGCGCGCTAGGAACGGGAGAGCTATTTCTGATTCAGGTGACAGGCGGGAGAAGAGCGACGAGGTCATTTTGCTTTCAACATCCTGGTCATTCACCTCCTCCGGTGAAGTGACTTCCAGGCTGCGGAGATGAGAAGAGATTCACTGTCATCTGCACAAATCCCCCTTAACCCCGGACTGTACACCCGGCTCCATCTCCCACACAGATCTCCTTCTCTTCTGGATTCATAACGAGACCTCTTCTTCCATGGTGGACGTCTCCACATAACCACTCAGGCGGCCGTCACAGCAAATGTGTCTCTGGCAACACCCCCTCCCCCCTTTTCTCCCCAGGCCAGTTACCCCCACTCCTCTGAGCCGTCCCGGTCTCTGCTCCAACCCCTCTGCCGATCCGGGGAGGGCTGCAGACTACCACATGCCTCCTCCTCCCATACATGTGGAGTCACCAGCCGCTTCTTTTCACCTGACAGTGAGGAGTTTCACCAGGGGGACGTAGCGCGTGGGAGGATCACACTGTCCCCCCCCCCCAAACAGGCGCCCCTGACTGACCGGAGGAGGCGCTAGTGCAGCGACCAGGATACATACCCACATCCGGCTTCCCACCCGCAGACACAGCCAGTTGTGTCTGTAGGGACGCCCAACCAAGCCGGAGGTAGCACAGGGATTCGAACCGGCGTATTGGTAGGCAATAGAATAGACCGCCACACTACCCGGACGCCCCCGCTGGCAGCATTTTCAGCCTTACTGAGCGGCTGCATGTGTTTGGATTGTGGAGCGAGTGTGTCAGACGAGACAAACGCCAGTGCAGCAATAACAAACAGACATTTTATTGACGTTGCATTGTTGTACAGTTGATATCCAGAGGCCTTCTGCATCAGAAAAGCACGTTTCACATGAACCCCGCCGCTCTGCAGAGGCTCCGTGCAAACCCGGGGTTACCGTACGGACATCCGGACATTATAACACACAACCAAACCGCATCACGTCGACAGCCAAGACATACGGGGACACATCTGGGGAAATCCCTCACAGTTGTCTTGTTCCAAACCCCCCCCCCACCCCTCCCATCTGCAAACCCCCCCCCGAGTCCACGGGTCAGCTGTCCCACAATGTTCGCTGCCCGAAGGCGAGAAGGAAAATGTCCACGGACCAGTGTAGTGCCATTTACCCCGCCAGCATTCAGTTTCAAGGCCAACCAGTTGTACTCGCGCGAAGACCAATACTGGAAATGATACACCAATAAATAGGGAGGTTTCAAGGTATTCACACCACACAACACACTGAACATATGTACACACTGCACAACAACAGGTCTCACAGTGATTAGAAGAAAAAAAAACTTCCACTTGACCAGTTCGAGTTCCCTTTTTGGTCCGATAACAATATTGACACCGCATGGATTGTTAGTTGTTTATCTGTAAAGCCTAAAGCAGGAGTTCAGTCTTGCTGCTCAGGAGATACGCGGCAGCACTGTTTCCAACACACCTGCTATGTTTGGTATGTACACAGAGCCGGGAGCGCACTACGATCCCAGATCCGGACCAGATCCGGATCCGAGCCGGGCCAGATCAGGACCAGAGCCGGGCCAGATCCGGACCAGATCAGGGCCAGATCCGGATCAGAGCCGGACCAGATTCGGGCCAGCTCCGGATCAGAGCCGGACCAGATCCGGATCAGAACCGGACCAGGTCCGGATCAGAGCCGGACCAGATCAGGACCAGATCCGGATCAGAGCCGGACCAGATCAGAACCAGGGTCACTATGGGCTCAAGAGCATTAAAAAAAAACATGCCACTCAGGGCGACGTGAAAGGTTCCTTCTGCACCCCCGCAAAGCAAGGCTGCACAGAGCTGCGGGGTCTGGACTGCAGCATCAGCATCCTTCAAATGAACGAACTCTCACCTCGCTGCTAATTCTACAACGCACAACACAATATCACAACGGTATGCCACAACCAAACTATATAGCACAATCCCCGGCGGCGCCGCCTTTTAGTTCACCCTGAAAGACGACGACGCACACAGAGGATATCCTTCAGCGGCGTCCTGAACGCGGAGCTGGCCTCCTTCCCCTGCGGACGGACGGACGGACGGCGAGTTCGTGTTTCCCTGAAGTGCGGAATACAAAACCACGTTTCTGACTGACGGCTCGGGGAGAGACGTCTCCACGTGCCCTCCCGCGACTGGGATTCATAGTTTCAGGTCGACCCCAAATCAATGCAACCGGTTACTTTCTTGCCCGGTGCGGGATTCGATACCAGGTGTACTGCACCACAAGGCGACGTCGCTAACCGCTCGGCTAAAGGGTCAGACCCGTTGGCTACGGACTAACGTGTTTTATTACTGGTTTACAGTCGTCACCCTCTCCCGGAAGCGCGCCCCCTCGCGCTTTGTTACTCCCGCGCTCCGAAGAGACTTCTGAGGATCTGCACACTTCCGGATCCCACCGCTGCAATCGGTTACTTTCTTGCCCGGTGCGGGATTCGATACCGGGTGTACTGCACCACAAGGCGACGTCACTAACCGCTCGGCTAAAGGGTCAGACCTGTTGGCTAGGGGCTAACGTGTCTTATTACTGGTTTACAGTCGTCACCCTCTCCTGGAAGCGCGCCCTCTCGCGCTTTGTTATTCCCGCGCTCCGAAGAGACTTCTGAGGCTCTGCACACTTCCGGATCCCACCGCTGCAACCGGTTACTTTCTTGCCCAGTGCGGGATTCGATACGGCGTGTACTGCGCCACAAGGCGACGTCACTAACCGCTCGGCTAAAGCACTGTTTCTCAACCCACTCCTCAAGGACCCCCTATCCTGCATATTTTCTTTGCAACCCTGAATAGGTACCTGTTTGTAGTTATTCAACCAATCAGCAATGAATTTTGTCAGACGTTGCACACCTTGCATAATTAAGTGCTGCGAGATGATTGGTCGAGTAAGTACAAGCAGGGCTACCTATGCAGGGTTACAGTGAAAATCTGCAGGATAGGGGTCCCTTGAGGACTGGGTTGGGAAACACTGGACTAAAGGGTCAGACCTGTTAGCTAGGGGCTAACGTGTCTTATTAGTAGTTTACGTCAATATGCAATTATTTCATCGTTTACAAACACAGTTGTGCAAATTTCCCTCATGGCAAGTTTAAAAATACCCCCCCCCCAAATTCAAGTTTCTGTACAATAAATACAAGAAATATCGCTTCGACTAGTGAACAATCCCCCCACCCATCTTGCAGACGACGAGATCTATCAAAATATACCTCTCTGCTTCTGTCAGCAGTGAATATCTTAACTCACCCGGCACACAAGAGTCCCTTTCAGGCTAATCAATAAATTAGGGTGCCTGTTTTTAAAAAAAACAGCTTGTAAGTAGCACAGCAACCTGCCGAGGTTACGCAACATACCGGTAAACAGTTTTCCCTTCATTTCACGCTCCTTATGAAATGCACTGGCGCAGAGTGTCACTAGAGTGGTCAGCATCGCTGATTCGGCCTAATTCGAAGGCTTTAAGTCCAAGTAACGAGCTACTTTCTCTACTCTGACAACCACATAAAGGATATCGTGATGAATGTACTGACAAAAAATATCCAAAGAATTACCTAAATCTGTAAATAACGCCGTTAATAGTTATAAACACTCATGCAAAGCTTATTGAGGTCCTCCTAGGCCTGTTGCTAGGTAGAATTTCCCTGACACATTTACAGTCCCATGTACATCCAGTATTGCCTCGTATTATGAGTATGGCGCACACGGACACGCTATCTTTTCCTTTGAGATGCCTTTGCAAAAATGAATGGAGGCCTAATCGACTTAATGCGGGTTTTTTTTTGGGGGAGGGGGGGATCCCCCCCTCCCTTTGTCTCCCCAATTGTACTTGGCCAATTACCCCACTCTTCCAAGCCGTCCTGGTTGCTGCTCCACCCCCTCTGCCGATCCGGGGAGGGCTGCAGACTCCCACATGCCTCCTCCCATACGTGTGGAGTCGCCAGCTGCTTCTTTTCACCCGAAAGTGAGGAGTTTCACCAGGAGGACGTAGCACGTGGGAGGATCAAGCTATTCCCCCGAACAGGTGCCCCGACCGACCAGAGGAGGCGCTAGTGCAGCGACCAGGACACATACCCACATCCGGCTTCCCACCCACCGACACGGCCAATTGTGTCCGTAGGGAGGCCCGACCAAGCTGGAGGTAACACGGGGATTCGAACTGTCGATCCCCATGTTGGTAGGCAACGGAGTAGACCACCACGCCACCCGGACGCCCTGTGACTTAATGGGTTTTGTAGTACAGATCCGCTTTGCTTACCATTTGTAGCACCGACTGCACGGCATGACCTGCTAGGGTATCCAGACAGTAGCAGGCATTCTCAGCTTCACAGGCGAATCAGAAGCTCGCGCCATCTCGCGATAGCCAAGAGGCCGAGCACTACTGTAACAGGATGTCTATCAGTCGACAATACAATCCCCACTATCCTAAGGCAAAATGTAAGCACTAATAAGACTCTCAAAAGTTCATGTCTTTCAAACCAAACGCAGAAGACTTTATAAAAAAGGCGCAATACGCTGGAAATAAAACTAATTTCCTATCGAAGCGCTGGAGGAGAGGGTAGAGTTGGACATCAGCCTGAATGCAGATTATAGTCCATTACTTGTTATGTTTTTGTATTTTTTTTTTAACTCGTTTTGAACGAGCTAGCCAATAACCCGAGAGACCCCTCTTCGCCCTTTACCATTTACACCTCCTAGCTGGTTATTTACTGTCTGGTGAACTCGTACAGCATTCTGTGACGCTTAAGCTACATTTGAGAGGTCAGTGACCTCATAAAAGATGGCCCTTAATGTCCTATTAATAATACAGCAGATAAAGGAGAAATACTAATACAAAAGAAGGCGTTTCTTTTTGCTCCTTTGTCGGTGGACTTACATCTCATCTATACCGCGTAGCGCTCTATTTTCAGGGTAGAGTTTGAACAACGGAGACAATTTTACCGTACCCTGGATATCATGAGTTAATACACTCTAATTAACTATTCCCTAAAATTTGTCAGAGCCAAACTTTGCTGAATGCATGCATGCAGCGTGAGCGGTGCCCCACACTCCCTCATTACCACCCTTAAAATGTGTGTTTGTACGCTTCTACTGGATCATAGGATCATCCCCGCTAGGGGAGGGCAACACGGGGACATGAGTGAGGGGCTGGGTTTTTTCCTCGTGGAGGGGCATGGATCTGTCGGACACGGTGGTGAAGGACAGGTGGTCATGCTCCAGGATGGCCAGGTGGTCCTGGGGCTTCTCCTTCTTCAGGTAAAACATCTTCCTGAGCTGCTTCAGCTGCTGCAGCTCACAGAAGGTCTCCAGCACCACCAGCATGACGATCAGACCCAGGATTAGGTACACTGCAGAGACAAGAGAGCCAAAGTGGATGATGGAGGACTTCCTAACATGGAGGCCTTTTTGACTCATTATACAACAACAACAACAACAACAACAACAAAAGAGTTAAAGGGAAGGTTTACAAGATGGTAGTGAGACCAGCTATGTTGTATGGTTTGGAGACAGTGGCACTGATGAAAAGACAGGAGGTGGAGCTGGAGGTGGCAGAGATGAAGATGATAAGATTTTCACTGGGAGTGATGAAGAAGGACAGGATTAGGAACGAGTATATTAGAGGGACAGCTCAGGTTGGACGGTTTGGAGACAAAGCAAGAGACAAGATGGAGATGGTTTGGACATGTGTGGAGGAGAGATGCTGGGTATATTGGGAGAAGGATGCTGAATATGGAGCTGCCAGGGAAGAGGAGAAGAGGAAGGCCAAAGAGGAGGTTTATGGATGTGGTGAGGGAGGACATGCAGGTGGCTGGTGTGACAGAGGAAGATGCAGAGGACAGGAAGAGATGGAGACGGATGATCCGCTGTGGCGCCCCCTAACGGGAGCAGCTGAAAGTAGTACTACTACTAGTAGTAGTAGTAGTAGTAGTAGTAGTAGTAGTAGTAGACAAATATATATATATACATATATTTATTTATTTTTGTGGATAAAATGTGGACAGCAAAGGATTCCACTGGTAGTACAGTGTCAGGAAGCTGAGCAGAAAAATGTGTTATTAACTGAACGGACACCAGAGGGCAGCAGGTAGGAAATCATGTTCACAACACGCTAATGGATCGGCAGAAGAGGGTGTGCGCCTGACTGCAAAGTGGAAGAGAGAGGAAAGGAGAACAAGGATATAGAGGGGAAACAAAAACACAGGGCTCACCAAACATGAACACAATGAGAAGAAATATGATCGCACCTGAACTAGCTGGTCATGCAAGCAGAGGTGGAAAAACCCGGTCCAGAAAGTAAAAACCCTAACTGTGTCTTTACTCCACCCATGTACTAAACCATCAGATTGCACTGACTAGTTTCCCAAATTAGCTGGTTTAATACATGGATGGAGTAAAGACATGGTTAGGGTTTGTACTTTCTGGACTGGGTTTTTCCACCTCTGCATGCAAGTACCTAACTTGCAAAGAATGCCCCCCCCCCCAACTCATTTTGCAAGTTGAGAGGCGGGAATGTGTAACAAACGAATATGCATCTAAGCATCTTTTAAGAGCTTCACAACATGACCAGCGTGAGTGTTGAATCACACAACAGGATAACGGCTGAGACGAAATGGGTGTCGCGCAACCAAAAGCGAATCCCTGCAGTGCACCAGTGCAACGGCTTCCTTTAGTCTCAGTGATGGAAACAGGAAACTCAAGATGTTGCAGGCCTCGGTGACGTACTGACTGGTTTCATGATACACACATACGCTTTGATTTCCCTCTGCATGTACTTTTTACATAAATTCACCGGGACACGTTATTAGATTGTATTTATTGGTGTGAGACAAAAAAATACAAAGCAGAGAAAATGCCTTAGGTGTTTTATAATGTTGTTTTTTCCTTCGGCGGTACAGTTTAATCTTGATTATTTTCCATGAGTGTAACCAAAACCGAAGACACGAGAGTTTTAGATGTGTTTTGGGTCACGGTTCCAGTGTGGTGTCAACAATGGCAACAAGGACAAACGAGTAACAGACACCTACTGACAGCAAAGCCAAAAACAGCATGTTGGGAGAAAAGAGTTTGGTTTGAGTAAACACATTTTAAGACTGTCGTAAACTGTAACCTTCGTTAAGGGGGGGGGGGGACTTGGCTCTGCGTTGTCTTAAGCTTCCACCAGCGGTGGAGCGGCGGGGTCGTCAACCAAGCACGAATCATTTTTACTACCCCGACACACAGGAGTAATTTTTCACACAGAGACTCTACGAATTAGTGTGTCCGTCAAGCCACTGGCTCACATGAAAAACACATTCTGACACAGTGTTCTCTGCCCCCACAGACTGTCGCGTAGTGGCTACCGAATGGCCCATCTGTGACTTTCCTCCCACCGACACATACCCCCACCCCCCCCACCCCACCCCACCCCACCGTCCATATGGACGGGAGACGTCAGCCTAGTAACGCTCGACACTTGCCTGAACACAGCTCATCAACAGCTGATGCTACTTAGGTCTGGAAATGTCATAAGTCTTCATTTTGGGTCACGTACAGATTCAGAATGAAGGCTGGCTCTGTAACTGGCGGCAAACTTGAACTTTGAGGGGCGTCCGCGTAGTGTACAGGTCTATTCTGTGGTCTACCAACACAGGGATCCCAGTACTAATCCCTGTGTTACCTCTGGCTTGGTCGGGCGTCCCTACAGACACAGTTGGCTGTGTCTGCAGGTGGGAAGCCGGGTGTGGGTATGTGTCTTGGTCGCTGGACTAGCGCGTCCTCTGGTCGGTCGGGGCGCCTGCTCAGGGGGGAGGGGAAACTGGGGGGGAATAGCGTGATCCTCCCACGCACTACGCCCCCCTGGTGAAACTCCTCACTGTCAGGTGAAAAGAAGTGGCTGGTGACTCCACATGTATCGGAGGAGGCATGTGGTAGTCTGAAGCCCCCCCCCCCCCCAAGATCAGCAGAAGGGGTGGAGCAGCGACCTGAAGACTAGGAAGAGTGGGGTAACTGGTCGGATACAACTGGGGAGAAAAAAATCAACAACAAAAAAACCAAAACTTGAACTTTGAACTTGTGGTGGAGAGGAGGACCCTGAAAAAAACCCATTATGGATGATCCTTACTGCCCTCTCCATCACCTACTGGACGGACGGCGGAGTACTTTCTCTAACGGGCTGGTTCAGCTTCGCTATCACAAGAATCGATACAGGGAATCCTTCCTGCCCGAAGCAGTAACTCTCCACAGCACCTCACCTCTGTCTGACACAGAACTCTCAGAACTTTCTGTCTGACACAGAACTCTCAGAACTCTCAGCTTTAGAGTTTCTGTCTCAGCCAAACTGCTCTGTTTTGCTCCTTCAGGAACTTTGCTGATGGTGAATTTGCACGTCTTTATACTCCTACTCTACCTCATTGCATTTTTAAAACTTTAACTTCTTTGTGCACTTGTGTAATGTATATAGTACCTTGTCCTAAGTTTATATTTAGCTTGCATTCTAGTATATCCTTTATAACGATTATTCTATTGATTTTTGATATATCTATATCTATATTCTGTATTGAGCTATTTTATTTTACGTTTTGTGTTTATTTTTCTATATATTTCTTTCTTCTAGTGTTGACATGAATATTTACTGTGCATTTACTGTCCCCATGCAATGCCAGGATAACCTGCTGCTGTAACACAAGCATTTCCCAATTTGGGATCAATAAAGTCTGTCTGTCTGTCTAGCTATCGATCTATTAAAACGTCACGCCTACTACTACTGCTAGTGATGTGTAGATGGCTGCGGGTCACAAAACTGAGCCGGAGCGATTCAGTACCCTTCCTTGTCCTTCTTTGAACAAGGGCTGTTTGTTCCAGGGCAACATGAATGAGCCATGAATCTATTTCCAACACCAAGCAGTTTAGAACGGCACCCCTTCTTCCACGAGCTGACCGACCAGTGTGCTACTGAAGAGCCTCCCACTGACCAAAGTGTACCTATTATTACCAATTTGTTACCCAGGGTCTATCATTACCACTTGAGATGTGCCGGCACACAGCATCAGATAATGAACAACGTCAGAGGTGTGGAGAAACTAGACGGGTAGCCTTCAGAGGTGTGGAGAAACTAGACAGGTAGCCTTCAGAGGTGTGGAGAAACTAGACAGGTAGCCTTCAGAGGTGTGGAGAAACTAGACGGGTAGCCTTCAGAGGTGTGGAGAAACTAGACAGGCAGCCTTCAGAGGTGTGGAGAAACTAGACAGGCAGCCTTCAGAGGTGTGGAGAAACTAGACAGGTAGCCTTTTCTATTTCGGCCTACGCTGGATGAATCAGCACACGGCTCTACTACAGCTCTCTCACCGAGCGCGACCACAAGTGCCACGTTCCATTCCAGCCTTCGGACTCGTACGTTTAGTGAACCAGAAATAACAGCGTATACATTTTCCCTCTATGCACTGAATTGTGCCGCCAAATATTGGCTCTCACACTTTTATTTGACCAGTCCCAAAATGCAACCATGCATTCGGTAAATAAACAGAGAATTTGCTGCACTTGAGGAGCGCACAGTGTAGAAACAGGAGCGCACAGTGCAGAAACACACCTCACTAGAATCAGAGCTGTAGGAACGACAGCAGGAGTATTTGCCTTACAGGGAAGATATGCGGACAAAGGTCAACATGCTTCCCTTTTTTTTTCACAATCTTACAGGTCAGTGACAGTTAATCGTGCTCCTTTGAGCGCCACATGGTTTTTATAACGGTCCCGAACTAAACAAGCTGATTTTTACATTTCAGAACCTGCCCGTCGGGTTTTAAGGTGCGCTAAGCTGCAGAAGTGCTGCGTTGGAATGAAGACCTGCATGCACCCGGCTCTCCACAGCACATGACGGAGTACTACTATCCTAGGCTCTGAGTCATCATATCAACTATTCCATCACATTTTCTGGTTGTTTCAGATTGCTCATTGCTAATTAATTGGTAAAATTAAATAATTTGATATACTTTAATGATCCCTGTGGGGAACTTATTTACACTCTGCATTTAACCCATCCTAGCTGTGTAGCTAGGAGTGGTGGGCAGCCGCCGTCTCGCCTCGGTCAGGGAAAGAGACAGGAGTATTAACCCTAACATGCATGTCTTTTCGATGGTGGGGGGAAACCGGAGCATCCAGAGAAAACCCACCGCAGACACGGGGAGAACATGCAAACAGACGACCTGGAATGACCCCAAAGTTGGACAATCCCGGGGTTCGAACCCAGGACTTTCTTAGCTGTGAGGCGACAGTGCTAACCACTGCGCCACCGTGCCACCCCTATCTGTTCTTATGGGCTCTAACAGGAGCCTAGTTTGACACATTGAGACTTACTGTTGTACTGACAATAACAGACACACAGATGGATTACAGTGCTTTGTAACAGCGTCAATAATGGAACGATTAATGCCCACACTGAATTATCGGCACTCACCAGTGATGCCCACTTTGTAGAGCTCTCTGAACTTTTGATTGAAGGCCTCTCCAGGTACATAGTCTCCCAGACCGATGGTGCTGAGGGAAATGAAACAGAAGTAGAAAGACTCGAGGAAGTTCCAGTTCTCTTCCAGAGCTGAGAAGATGGCAGCAGGGATGAGAAAGAAGAGCGAGACCGCCAACATGGCCAGCAGAGTGGCATGAGCGATGGCCACTAATGGCTTGGACAGGCCCCAGCGTCGGTGGATGTACATGACGGGTCTCCGTGTGCTGAAGACCATAATCCTCTGCACAACAGCAGTGAGGAAGAGCAGGGTGAAGGGGATGCCAATCACTGAATAGACAATGCAGAAGGCTTTGCCACCATCCGACAACGGTGCTGTATGGCCATATCCTGTATGAACACAAAAGGCATAAACACGTGAAATCAATATTATACTGTGACGTTAATAGAACGGCTGCTGTACGAGGTTTTCTCCATGAGCCCAATACTTCTATTTCAAACCCATGAATATTGAATATCTAAACATTATCATCAGTCTATCACATCTGTAAAGACAGTGATGGCGGCTAAGACAAAAGTATAATCCCTGCCTGGTTTCTTTTCCCCAGCATTACAATAATAGCCTAAAGAAATCTCATCTGGGGCGGTCTATTCCATTCCAATAAACTTTTTACCAATAATGTAATAATGTGTTACATTAACGGGACGTTATTAGGGTTTAGGGTTAGGGTTTAGGGTTAGGGTTAGCTACGATATATAGTTTATTACATTATCGGGAAATGCACTTTATTACATTATCAGGAAGTTATTACATTATCAGGTTTTATTGCATTTTCAATGCCCTCAAGTGCATTTTCTTTATTACATTATCAGGGTTATTACATTATCTGGGATTTATTACATTATCGGGTTCTACAGGGCGGGAAAAAAAATCCCCCCCAAAAAAAGAAAAAGACATCTCGTCTGATATTGAAACAAGTTATTGTACCAAAAGACATTGGGACAGATCTGTAATTTGTGCTATTTTACTTCATACTGGCTTTTTTATGCAGTAATGTGCGTATTAACCTGTTAAAAGTGCACAATACACTAAATGAAAATCTGCCCTTACTTTTTTTTGTCTGAATGTGAATATAGAAGGACAGCTGAAGAAAAGACACACAAACGCTCGGTCTAATCTAGTCTATGCCAGCGAACACATTCTGTCATCACGCAACCTATCACTGTTGTCCTCAGCAGCACTCAAAACTGTACTTTCAATAACCAGGAACTCTGCCTGGAACGATGTTTGCTCACCTCGAACATAGTTTGCATTGTGACATTTCTTATTCATATCGAGTCCCATGAAATACTTCATCATAATATTGTTCACTTACAATACTGAACGCTGCAGTCTCGAAGAAGACACGTCATTTCTGTTTAAACGACACAAGTGGTGATACCGACAGTTTCCCTGGTGCTTGACCGCGCCAAACCCCAGTGATCGACCAGCAAAACCTGGTTGAACCTGACTTTTATCGATTGATGCTGTAGTGTCTGTTGATAAAGGTCTTCTGCGAACTCGGTTCTTTCATATCTGCTCATCTGACAGCCACAACTTCACTTCCTCTTCAAACTCACCGCTGCTTGTCTCACTTCTTCCTCATTTGCTTGCTTTAGTGAAGAAATAAAACGTGGCGACAGGCCCGGGTGCACATCCCGTGAATACTGGGAGGGCATCCAGCACTTCACCTGTGCCCCCGTCCACAGGGCCAGTGGTTGTGTCAGGAAGGGCAGCCGATGGAACGCGGATTGACAAGACCGCCATCGGTGCTGTGCCCTCACAGGGTACCGAGGGAGGCTGTCGGGCCTGCTGAGGTGACCCCTGGTAGGCAGGGAGCAAGCCGAAAGAAGAAGAAGTGAAGGGATAAAATGCTACGAATAGCACCGCCATTACAATGAACAACTATCGGTGTTCTTACCCGTGTATGAACGATGCCAGTAAAAATCACAGAACGGTGAATCAGTTCATCCGGACACAACGTTCATTGAGAGAAACGTTTCATCGCTCATCTAAGGCCCCTTTCCCACTGCATGGTACCGGCTCCACTCGACTCTACTCTATTCGACTCTACTGCCTCTACTTTTGGGGGATTTCGTTTTCCACTGCAGATAGTATCCCCTCACAGCCGAGCCCTGCTGGTCATTTGTGGGCGTGTTGACTAGTTTTCTTTTTAGGATATTATTTATATTTGGATAAATATACATACATTTATATTTATTTCTAGTTAGATTTGATTGATTTCTTTATTTATAGCCGTATTTTCACGTCACCTTTGCGTATCGGCTCAGCTCACTTGGAACCTCGACAGATTTGGTACCAAAAAAAGTACCTGGTACCAGGTACCAGTGGTGGATCTAGAGATTTTTTCCTGGGGTGGCAAAGGGGTGGCAAGACTGTGTCCCAGAGGTGGCAGCTGCCACCCCTTTGCCACCCTGTAGATCCGTGCCTGTGAGGGGGAGGGGGGATATAAATCGGCGACTTCTGTTTGAGATGAGTTTGGTGCGGGTCTCATTGACCTTCACCATGCACGTACATAAAATATACTTTAAAAACATATTATCTGATTTATAAATGGGGTGGCAATAGGGGTGGCAAGACTGTGTCCCAGAGGTGGCAGCTGCCACCCCTTGCCACCCTGTAGATCCGCCCCTGCCAGGTACTATCCCTAACTCTTGCCCAATGGAAAACCAAAAAAAGTCCCTTATGCCCCTTTCCCATGCAGTGGAAAAGGGGCATAAGGGACCTCTTCAGTCTCAACTGACTGCAGGTATCCCCACCCTTACAAACAATACAATGTAAATTAGCAGTATTGCTACAATCCAGCATGTTCACATGTGTATCTGCGATACCAATGTTCATTCATATGCACTGCCCCTATTCAAAAAATAAACAATACGGCGGCATGACGACCCAAACAAATAATTGGTTTCATATGCAAATTGCCGTGACCATTTCCTGGATTACTGAGCATGCATAAAGACATTATGCCAGCAATACAAAGTATCAAAGTGGACACTGGTTTGTATTCAAACCTTCAGGATTGTAGCTTTAAAGTGTCTATCAGTGAAATGTAACTAAGTGCAAATGTTATTTACATACTTAATCATGCATATGAGCAGACACAAACAAGTGTCTTCAAGTGTTATATAGTGAAAACCAAGCAAACAACGTTTCTGACTGCTGATGAACATGACGCAATTATTTTGTAGACCGGAACATTTTTATCTTGTTTCTGCGTCTGTGCTCACTTTTAACTGGTCTTAAAAAAAAGAGTTTAGAATTGAGCACATTACTGGCACAAGACACGTCACTGCGCCACTGATAATGCCGTAAAGCAGAATCTGACATGTTCTGATCAAGTGGACCTAACGAGAGAGCTGAAAATGCCATGGCCCTCTAACAAGAGCATGCAACCAAGAACCTCGCAGTTCGTGTATGTTAAAAGCTAAAGATCACCTCGTCAACTGAACTTCCAAGTGTAGAATCTATAACTTTTTCCCTAGCAAAGTGCGTGTACTACTACTACTACTTTCAGCTGCTCCCATCTAACAAAGTGCACGTACTGCACTCTCATTAGGATTCAGTGGTATGTGATCATGGTATGCGGTAAACGGGAGCACGCTGGTATAACTAATTAGCTAATAGACAACAAGCAACAGCAGAGTAGAGAACAAGTGTTTGGTTGTCGCAACCGAGATAAGAGAACGTTTGGACACAAAAAACATTTACACTATCAGTGATTGATGGCTCAAAACATATATAGTGGTGCATAGGCTGCCATGCAAGCCTGTATGTGACACTTATCTGGGCATGGATGTTGAAATGTCACAGATAGCTGCTGCCTTGTCACAGGGCTAAAGTTAACCTGACTGATAAGCATCTTCTGTTTTTGCATAACGCAAGATAGATAAAACCTATGCAGGGTGTTCGCCGTGACCCAAGCTGTGACGTCATAGGGCCCGTGTGCATTTGTTTGCCTTTGTCTTTCAAGCGTTAACGTAGCTCTGTGCCTTCATTTATAAGTAGGTGTGAATTTAGGCCCACCTTTAGCCGCAGCATCGCTTTGCCAAAGGGCAACTCCTTAGTGACACGGCCTTAACATGTTAAAGGTTTTTCAACGCATGAGCAGTGTTTACTTTTTGCATAACCGGTGGGCAGGGTGCTAAGCTGTAAAGAATTAACATGCACCAATATTTGTACTACCTACAGGCAATGCAAGTGGCAGGTAGTATGCAAGTAGAAGGGAGGGGGGGGGTAGGCTTTGTGTTCCAGTGTGACATGAAGGCTGGGAAAGGTCATGCCTGAAACGTTTGGTCAGTAGACCCAATCCTAGTTAAGTGATATGCTGCAGATAGGCTATAGTTTATGATTTCTGCTGCCAGCCTACTCGTACCAGGACCTCGAAGGGGGGGGGGTGCCTCGGGAAGCCTGGAATTAAACGTTTTGTTTTGGTTTGCAATTTTGTATTTCTAACTAATTAGTGTCATAACGTCAGTTGAAATTGGCTCAATACATCGGTTGAGGGACATACAGAGAGCAGAGGCTCTCTGAGGCTACTCTCACCCCTTACAAAAGGTGCAAAAGGTTTGAGTCCGCATCACGGGTCTCAGCATCAGTGCCCTAAGATGCATCAAGGTTTGAAGTGATGCTAAACATTTTTTCAATCACTGCAAGATAGTTGAGTTGGGTTAAGTTGGGTTAAAATAGATTAACGTACTGTGATGGTAAATAATATACAGTATGCTAGAACTAAAACAAAAGTGATGTGTGAGAGACAAAAGAGGAAAGGAGCCCACAGAGACTGCTTATGTCTTTCCTGAACTATTGACAATTCTACAGTTCCTCCTTCGCCGCAGGTTAAGAGTCTGGGTGTCATCTTGGACAGCACATTATCTTCTGAAGCTCACATCGACAATGCTACTCGGTCTGCATACTTCCACCTATGCGATATTAATCGTCTTCGCCCGTCACTTACACCTAACAGCACTACCATACTCACTCACACCCTGGTTACGTCCCGTATTGACTACTGTAATTCTGTCCTCTTTGGTCTCCCCCTCAAGTGTCTCCCTAAACTTCAACTAGTCCAGAATTCAGCTGCCCGTATCAGTACCAGAACTCCTTCCATACATCACATCACTCCTGTTCTTCAGCAGCCCCACTGGCTCCCTGTTAAATACCGCACTGACTCCAAGATCCTGCTCCTCTCCTTTAAGGCCCTTAATAACCCAGCTCCTTCATGTCTTTCTGAACTCCTTCATATCCACACGCCCTCCTGCCCTCTCACATCCTCTTCTGCTCTCCAACTCACTAAACCATCAGCCCGCTGGACTACCATGGGGTCTAGAGCCTTCAGTCATTCTCCCCCCCCGCCTATGGACCTCTCTCTCACAAGACCTTCACAACACTGACTCTCTTTCAACCTTCACATCCCATCTCAAAACGCACCTTTTCAGACCGGCATATTCTGTCTGATCCACGCTTCACTGAGTTTTGTGCAGATGATGATTTTATACTTACTATCTGTTGTGTTACCTTTTTATTGTCTACCCTGCTGTGTTTTGATGTGATGCTGTCTGATACAGGGCTGCTGGTTTTTTTACTGTGTTCTGTAAGGTGTCCTTGAGTGCTCTGAAAGGTGCCCGCCCACAAATAAAATGCATTATTATTGTTATTATTATGTATAGGGCCTAGAATTTTGTGCTACACCCCCCGAGCAGACCTAATCCTAGTTAAGTGATATGCCGAAAATAGGCTATAGTTTGTGATTTCAACTGCCACCTTACCCATGGCCGCCATGTTCCTTATCGCACCCTTTTAAGCATCACTTGAAGCAGTGGCGGCTGGCCAGTACAACGTGCTGGGGCACTGCCCCCTTCAGATATCTAGAGATGAAAACCTACTTAAACATGTTAAATATAATTTAGTGGCATAATGCAAATAATTATAAATAAAAGTGTTTTCAGTATGTGAGCGCCTGTCAGCCTGAATACATATACTTCCTGTCTGAATACCTATACTTCCTGTCTGAATACATATACTTCCTGTCTGAATACATATACTTCCTGTCTGAATACATATACTTCCTGTATGAATACCTATACTTCCTGTCTGAATACATATACTTCCTGTATGAATACCTATACTTCCTGTCTGAATACATATACTTCCTGTATGAATACCTATACTTCCTGTCTGAACACATATACTTCCTGGGTGAGGGGCGCCGGCCAAACCATCCCTTGCGCAAGCCCTCAGACTTGCGGCGAGCAGGTGACCCGAGGCTGCGGTCTGATTGGTTTCTTCAGATTTTCCAGGGGGCGCAGTTCTGTGGCTGCCCCAGACACTCCCGCTTTTATTGGCAGCGACTCGGCACTGCTTTAATGTTTTTTTTGATCTGATGCGATTGGGCAATTCTCGTGGCTGTCAATCACGTTCACACCCACCACCACGCCTCGTCTCGGCTGTCAATCATGCACCGTCTAGGAGCCCCGATGAAACCTATAGGCTACATGGTCCTTCTGAATAACTGTGACTGTGTGCCAGGTGTGCTGCGCCGAGGTAAACTGCGCCCCCCCCCAAAACATTTTTAGCAGCAGCCGCCACTGGCTCGAAGCCTAAAATCGTCGAGGCGCCGCAGGCGGACACTCACCTGTGGTGGACAGCACCGTGCTGGCGAAGAACAGCGCCGAGGTGAAGTCCCAGTTCCAGTTGGCGGACGCGTTGTTGAGGATGGACACGCCGTAGTTGCTGGCGGCCAGGGCTCGGGACAGGAAGTCCTCCAGCCGCTCCTCGGACAGGCACGCGTTGTCCTGCAGGAACTGCTTTTTGACCACCCGCAACTCCTGGCGGAGCAGGTCCTCGTACGGCAGCTCCACCGAGGAGAACACCACGGCGCCGAACACGAGATAGAGCAGGTACCCCAAGACCAACGACACGAAATACCAGGTGGACTTGTGGCTCTGGATCAGCAGCACGCAGGAATTGCCGGTTAGAGACTGAAGCATTGTGGTGGTGTTGTTTTTTTTGGGGGGGGAGGGGGGGGGGGTCCCCGGGTTCGCGAGGATGCCGCCCGATAAGCGAACGATGAACAAAGAGCGCAAAGACCCACGGCGGGCGCCCTGTAACACGCTACGACGCGCACTCGGGGACCGGAAACGTTGCGCCAAAGTCACACGCACGCACACGCACCAAAAAAACGTAGCGGGTAGTGTTTCTCTCCCTCGTCCCCCCTCTGTTACGGAACCCCGTGTGCGGTGATGTGGCGGCGCAGACAAAGAGGGGCGGAGTGACGCAACTACTTCCCCCTTCTCTGCCGCGAGGTGTGGGCTGCTGCGACGACTACGGCCTCACTGCGCAGAGCGGAGGGTGGCGCACCGGGTCCTGCCTCCCCCCCCGCCTGCCCTACCCTGCCCCTCCCCCCCGCCCGCCCTGCCGCCGCGCTGCCGCGTCGCTGCCAGAGCCAGAGCAGCTTTCTTGTCCCTTGCAGGGAAACGAGTTTGCAGCCGGTATTTAGGAAACGCAAAACCCCCACACAACAGCAAAGCACGCACACGCCAAGGCAGACCTGACGCGTCACGGACGGGAGAAGGAAAGGACGCGGTGAGCAGGGAGAACCAAGGGAGGTCGTGTACGCAGCACGGAAGCGCGGTCGCCTCACGGCAAGAGGGTCCTGGGTTCGAGCCTCGGGGTCGTCCAACCTTGGGGGTCGTCCTCAGTGTGGAGTTGGCATGTTCTCCCCGTGTCTGCGTGGGTTCCCTCCCACAGTCCAAACACATGTAGGTCAGGTGAATCGGCCGTACTACATTGTGTGTGTGTGTGGGGGGGCTGTAATGGCCTGGCGGCCTGTCCAGGATGTCGCTCCGCCTGCCGCCCAGTGACTGCTGGGATGGGCTCCAGCATCCCCCGCCCCCCCCCGACCCCGACAGCAGGATAAGCGGGTTGTATAATGGATGGGTTGTATAACAAGCGATCTGCAGATATCAGATGAATACTATCTAATATTTAACAGTTGGGTGGCAGTGGGGACAAAGGAAGCCTTGTATCTCTCAGGCCTAATACCGGGCATCGTCCCCAACCGACGACCTGAGGGTAACAGCTCAGACTCTGGCCGAAGGGGCAGAAGGGACGTAACCCTTCTGAACTCCTTCCTATCATGAAAGTTAGTAAGCTGAGCTCACTACAGAGGAACACGTGGGTGGGTAATGTGGACACCGTCAACTATCTCCAAATACTTGACTGAATACCTCGATATTACCGGTGTTATAGCATTTTCCGACTCACCTTAGAATCTGGTCCCCCTTGGCATGAGGCTAGGTTAGGTCAGGATAACCCTACCCCCCCCAACCTTAACCCCCTAACCCCCCCTACCTCCCTAACCCCACCACCCACCACCACCAACCCTCCCCCTCCCCCCCAACCTTCTATAATTTGGGGGGGGGGGCTATTGGTACCGCGGCTGGATCTATCATAAGGGCAACCGGACCCCTGAGCGCAAAAGGGCCCTCCGCGATGGGAGAAAAAAAAAGTAGTACGCATTTATTTACGTCGACATCCGCAGAAATGACACAAAACTTGACCCATTCTCTTGGTCTTGATAAATTATCCACTCAGAATGAAGTAAAAGTCGTTTCCGAGAAAATGAAGTGTCGTGATTGGCTGTCTTATTGGTGAGACGGCTGGGCAGGCGGTGACTGCTGAGCGAGCGGTAACGCTAATGGCTAACGGCCAAGGTGGGGGGGGCGGGGCATAGAGAGCGAGCGGTTTACACTGACTGCGCAGATTCGAGATCAGTTGTTCTTAAGCCAAGCCCGGGCTCAAAACAGAGGAATGAATGTTTCCCTGACCCGCCGTCAGTTAGGCTGTACCAGCGAGAAGCGGGCGGGAAAGCTAGCCGAGCAGCAGAAAATGGACGGCGGTAACTGAAAGCCCAGCGGGGCCGCCGAAGGAGAGAAAAGGGAGGAAAAGGAAGCGAAAGAAGCGGGCATAAAAACAGAAAGGTCCCAATGATAAGTAGATTTAAAAAAAGAAGAGAGAAGCTGAACAAAGGGGAGGAGAGGGCATCCCGGCGGGGCGGATGTCGAGCTAGCTAGCTAGCGGTAGCGTTAGCCCGGAGGCGTCTTGATCGTAAGAGTTTGCGCAGGGAAAGTCAAGAAGGGGGAACTTCTGAAGGTGAGACCCGTTTGGTTGCGCCGTCTGTGCGCTGAGCAGTATTAACTGTCGTGATTGTGCGTTGCTGTATTTGGATGGAGGAATTTTTCTGATAGGCTGTTTGCATAACGTGTATTGCGTCACTGTGGTGTGACGTGCGATATTGCGTTGGAGTCGGTTTGTCAACGCAACGGGGGGGGGGGGGCAGTTCTATGCTGGTCAGCCTGCTGCACGCCCGTCACTCTCATCATTGTCTTCTAGTTTGGGTGGGGCCCCAGGTGTTGTGGGGGGGGGGCCTCAGTCTCTCATCATCATCATCATTGTAAACTACTAATAATACCCGTGGGTCTGACCCTTTAGCCGAGCGGTTAGTGACGTCGCCTTGTGGTGCAGTACACCCCGTATCGAATCCCGCACCGGGCAAGAAAATAACCGGTTACGTTGGTGGCAGCGGTGGGATCTGGAAGTGTGCAGATCCTCAGAAGTCTCTTCGGAGCGCGGAATAAAAAAACGCGAGGGCGTGCTTCCGGGAGAGGGTGACGACTGTAAACTACTAATAAGACACGTTAGCCCCTAGCTAGCGGGTCTGACCCCTTAGCCGAGCGGTCAGAGATGTCACCTTGTGGTGCAGTACACCCAGTATCGAATCCCGCACCGGGCAAGAAAATAACCGGTTACATCATGATGATGATGATGATGATCAAGGAAGGAGGGAGAGGGGGGCACACAGGACTCTATTTGGCCCACCTCGCCATTTATTTTCTGTACGAAAGAAAAGGAGCTCCAGTGTTGTCTGTCTCATAACGTAGCTATAGGACAGTCACCTCTCAGCTCTATAGCCAGCGCGAGCTGAGAGTTTGACAGACCAACCGTAAACGAACCATGAATCTCTTAAAGAGACAGTACAGGTATAGGACGGTCGTTGCAAAACATACATAAAGATAAATGATGACATAAAATAAAACGTAGTAAACACGAATAACAGCACACAGACAGGATTTGGTGATATTTCATGCTCAAGACAAAATAAAATAAAAACGTTAATTTTAACCTGGTTACGTTAAGTTCATTATACGTTGGCTTTTGCAGTTCTGTGCGAAGTTGCCTAGCTCACTTAGTGAGCCTTGTTTCGAAACCTGCATTCAGCTGTGCTGTGTGATGACCTTAGGATGGCGTTGTTGTGAACTTACTCCTAGTCAGTCACAGTATTGTGTGTCAGTAATAACTGCTGTGCTGTCTGCTGGGATTGCTTTTAGTGAACACAAATATTGCCATAGTCTTGAGTCATTCACTGCCTTGGGATGGGTTAATCCGCTGTTTCCTTGTCTTGTGATTTTATGAGTGAAATGGCAGCACAATACCTGGTCTATTGAGCTGTATAGGCATCTGCTCGGCTGGACTGCTTATTCAGCCTTTGACTAATAGGTGTGTGATTATGGTGTGGTAGATTTCTCATGCCAGCTTGACTGGAAGCTCAAAATAATTAAAGGTGGGGGTGGGGGGACGTGGTTTTATGTGAGTTTCAGTGCCCAGGGGCCCCTGGGGGTACTAATCCAGCCTTTATTGGTGCATTCAAAAGAAAGTTACACACAAGAAAAATCTCAGACGTGATCCTGTGTAATGTGGACATGGCATCCATTGTGCATTTCACTTAGCTAAAACAATCAAATAAATTCAGACATTGTGTCAGTTTACTGTAACGCAGCCTTTCAGACCGAGGAATGACAACATTTACGTTAATCGCAATTTAATTATAACCAAAATCGTAGATGATATCAAATCTCATATCACGATATCAATATTATATCGATCTGTATATATATATTGCTCAGTCTGCTGTAGTTTGGGTGTGTGTGTATGTGTGTGTGTGTTGGGGGCCACTAAGGAAACTGGTCCAGCTGCTCTAGAGCCAGACTCAGTCTCGCTAGCAGCTAAACCAAATAGTCAATTTTTATTTTTTTGTGTCGCCCAATATCCATCCATCCATCCATTATCTGAACCGTTAATCCTGCTGTCAGGGTCGTGGGGATTTCCAGCAATCATTGGCCCAATATCACAAACTACAGATTTGCCTTTACAGCAACACATCTCATAAACAGGCACATTTTAGCAGGCAAAATCTCTACCCTAATTCCATCGCAAATTATAGGTGTTTGGTAGATTATATAGGATGTGCTTTCTAGTCAGCTACTGTTTCTATTTATGACTAATTGCAGTTTTTTATTTATTTGGGGGGGGGTCTCAGACCCAGGGGCCTATGGACTAGGCATGGTTTATGCCTATCCTGCCTTGTTGATATGGATTTTTATGGACAACCATTAAAGCAACAATCCTAATTATCTTTTTTATGATTGCAGTTGGAGAGTTGTTATGCAATAAATGTCGTTTAATGCTTTCTACTGCTGGTTTGTTTCAGACTATAAGTGACCCAAATTGTGAACGCTTTTGTAAATTGGGGGACGAATTTCTGCTGAAAACCTGATGTGACAAAGCATTTTATGTCCTCACCAATGCGGCAGAGCAGGGCAAGTAGATCCAGTAGACCAAGTGGGTGGAAGACCTCTGCCAACAGATACTGTGTAATAATATATCAGTGTTTTTGGCTCGGTGGTGGGGAAGGGCTGGCACAACAACTATGGCAACTCGGTTCATTATGAATGGACCTCTGGGCCTTAGATTGGTCACATTATCACTACACTATCACTGTAGATGTCAGTAAGTTAGACAAAAGAGATAATCTCCAGGATGGTAGCTTTATTTCACTGACACCTAAGATCAGGATGTCATTGCCTGGTTGCTTTGGTCTGAGCGTTCGAGTGATCAGCGGTCATGACTCATAGAGCCCTCACTTGTTGGTTGACAGGTAACTACAGCATTATGAAGTGTGCCTGTAACATAAGATTGGCATTAGGAAAAATGCAACTTGATTGATTGAACTTGATTATGAAAAATGGGGCGACATGGTGGCGCAGTGGTTAGTGCGGCCGCCTCACAGCAAGAAGGTCCTGGGTTTGAGCCCCGGGGTAGTCCAACCTTGGGGGTCGTCCTCTGTGTGGAGTTTGCATGTTCTCCCCGGGTCTGCGTGGGTTTCCTCCAGGGGCTCCGGTTTCCTCCCACAGTCCAAAGACATGTAGGTCAGGTGACACGGCCGTACTAAATTGTCCCTAGGTAGGGGTGTGTGTGTGTGTGTGTGTGTGTGTGTGTGTGTGTGTGTGTGTGTGTGTGTGTGTGTGTGTGTGTGTGTGTGTGTGGCTGTCCAGGGTGTCTCCCAGCCTGCCGCCCTATTGACTGCTGGGATAGGCTCCAGAGAGCAGGATAAGCGGTTTGGATAATGGCTGGATTGTGATAAATGTAATGTAAAGACCACTTGGAAAAGTGTCACTGGGAAATGGCTCATTTATGCTCACCGTTAAATACGTATACGGACGGAGCCTTCTGTCCGTACTCTGCGTTCATTTCGTCCGTATTTCTGCACGTTTCCTGGGAGCTTGTGGCGCCGTACAAACGGAGCAGTACCACCGGAAATCGTGGGGGCAGTGTTGCGCAGTTTAGTTAATAGCTCACGCGCGAACAGCCAGCAACACGCAACAAAGAAGAGGAAGAAATGGCGGAACTTTTGGCGGAGAGGCTTTGCGCGTTAGTACGTAGTTACTAACATGTTTACGACGTTACCTCGCCTGGGCACAGAGACGAACGACTGCTAAAGAGCAGCTGGGAGGACACTGGACGTGAGTTGTGACCCTTTAGCCGAGCGGTTAGTGATGTCGCCTTGTGGTGCAGTACACTCCGTATCGAATCCCGCACCGGGCAAGAAAATAACCGGTTACAATAATAATAATAATACAGTAGAACCTCAGAGATACGAACACATTGGGAATGAAAATTGTTCATAATTCTTAAATGTCCATAACTCCGAAAGTGGTCAAAAAACACCAAATTTACTAAATTAGATATTTATTTCAGTTCAAGTCATAATAAATCCATAAATAACCACTGTGACGTTCGAGCAAACGGTAATAATAACAGTACAGAACTTAACTCTGAACTGCCCTCTAGTGGATGTATTGCTTAACAACCATGCCAACGTAAAACACCCATGGGAAGTATGTGGGCAGTGGCGTTTAGAACATTTGAAACGGACGTATCTATTTACGCACGTAAAGGGAGCATAAATGAGCATTAAGTCTCTACCTGCCAGTACATAGGCTCTCTAACAGCGAGCCCTCTATAGCGCCTCCTCGTGGCGACACACGGTAACTGGGTACACCTTGGACCCTGGCTGAACTGAAGGGGGGGGGGTCTGGCCCCTAGACGTGCGGTACGCAGGCCCACCGGTGTGTGGATATTCCCTCATGCCCATGAACCACCCCCAGCTCTGGGTTAAACAGTGCCACTGCCTGGTGGATACCTCGGGAGAGGAATAGGCTACGGGGGGGAAACCCCTACACAACATCAACGTCCACAGTGCCTTTGTTTTGTGTTTTTCCTCCTCCTTTTTGTATGTGTCTAAGTGGGAGAGTACTGCTGGCGTCGTGTGTGACTGCCGCTTCTCCCTCTCGTAGCCCCCCTTCCCATCCACCCCTGTAGCTCCCCCTTCCCATCCACCCCTGTAGCCCCCCCTTCCCATCCACCCCTGTAGTCCCCCCTTCCCATCTACCCCTGTAGCCCCCCTTCCCATCCACCCCTGTAGTTCCCCCTTCCCATCTACCCCTGTAGCCCCCCCTTCCTATCCACCCCTGTATGTCTGTGTTATGTTTACCTGTTGTCTTGTCTCACCCCATTTACTGTAAAACGACTTTGAGTGTTGCAAAAGCGCTATATGAGATGTATTTATTATTATTATTATTATTATTATTATTATTATTAGTTGGTCTTCTACATAATGTCTCCCTGTTTTTGGATCCAATCTCAAGTCAAAATTATGTAAAAATTTATTTTTTTAGATGTTTAACGCCCATTTTGTTTTATCATTACATCTCTGTTTTACTATTTAGGGAGGCGGTATGTTTGCCCAAGGTATTAGGACTGTTGATGTAGACTCACAGGTTTGAAGGCTCATAACTCAGAGGGCAAAATGGTAAGACCTTATTTTCCTCTTCATTACCTGCACCACTGAACCCATTCTAACATGCAAACAAAACAAAAAAAGTCTGCAGCATTTCATCCCCGGTTTAGTGATTGTACACCATACAATAGGTAAACCAAATAGATGGAAAATAAAATAGGATATGGAGGGGGCGGGGGGACTGTAGTGCCCCAACTGGTTGGATTATTTTCGGGGAAATCACATAATTGGGCCATTGGCAAAATGAACAGTTTACCACAACCAGAACAGTTGTTGACAAACGCCAGTATCATAAAACAGTGAAAAGGAGAGATGCATCACTGTTTTCTGTGGAGTCTATTCAATTCAATTCAGTTCAATTCAATTTAAAACTTTATTGCAGACTCAGGGTCCATCACAGACAAAGACAAATAGGTAAAAGACAAATCATAGACAATACGCAGAGTAAACACAAAAAAATAACATAAATAGAACAAGTCATTGTGTTATAAGGAGGCAGGTATACCGGTGGTCCCACTGCTGGGATTGGTGGCATGTGGTACTGAATCTTATATTACTTAAACCCTTGATGATTACATTATCAGAGTCATTGAGCCGGCAGATAGCTTTATACATGACATTTCTTATTGACTCCTGCAGCCATAAACATTTCACTTGCACTACATCATCTAGGTCTTTTTAGTAGTGTTCTCATAGCATCGTTATAAGCTACTCGAAGCCTCTGTAAGCTTGCTTTTTTATAGTTTGACCACAGGTGTGCAGTATAGCGTGGTGTTGACCACAGGTGTGCAGTGTAGCGTGGTGTTGACCACAGGTGTGCAGTATAGAGTGGTGTATAATATGCTCTGAACAGAGACATCTTCACACTTAACTGAACACATACCAAACTTGTGTGACAGAGTGTTTGTTTGTGCATACATCATGCGGCATTGCCTATAGATATCATCACCGTCTGTCATATGTTCAGTAATACAATGTCCAAGATATTTCACCTTATTACATACCCCAAGATTATTATCAGACAACTTAAAATCAGGACATTTTAGATGCATTGTGTTTGTTTGATATGCTCCACACCAGACACACAACATATATCAAGGAGGTGCTGGAGACCAGCACTACAGGGACTACGGATGACAAGGTCATCTGCATACATGATATGGTTCACCAAGGTATTACCCATCATGCACCTGGTGTTACAGGCTTTCAGCTGCTTGGACAAATCATCAATATATCAGATACATCAATCTGAATCACTGACACACACACATACATGTATGTATATATATATATATATATATATATATATATATATATATATATATATATATATATGTGTGTGTGTGTGTGTGTGTGTGTGTGTGTGTGTATATACATATATATACACATATATATGTATATACACTCACCGGCCACTTTATTAGGCACACCTGTCCAACTGCTCGTTAACGCAAATTTCTAACCAGCCAATCACATGGCAGCAACTCAATGCATTTAGGCATGTAGACATGGTCAAGACGATCTGCTGCAGTTCAAACCGAGCATCAGAATGGGGAAGAAAGGTGATTTAAGTGACTTTGAACGTGGCATGGTTGTTGGTGCCAGACGGGCTGGTCTGAGTATTTCAGAAACTGCTGATCTACTGGGATTTTCACGCACAACCATCTCTAGGGTTTACAGAGAATGGTCCGAAAAAGAGAAAATATCCAGTGAGCAGCAGTTCAGTGGGCGAAAATGCCTTGTTGATGCCAGAGGTCAGAGGAGAATGGCCAGACTGGTTCGAGCTGACAGAAAGGCAACAGTAACTCAAATAACCACTCATTACAACCGAGGTATGCAGAAGAGCATCTCTGAACGCTCAACACGTCGAACCTTGAGGCAGATGGGCTACAGCAGCAGAAGACCACACCGGGTGCCACTCCTGTCAGCTAAGAACAGGAAACTGAGGCTACAATTCGCACAGGCTCACCAAAATTGGACAATAGAAGATTGGAAAAACGTTGCCTGGTCTGATGAGTCTCGATTTCTGCTGCGACATTCGGATGGTAGGGTCAGAATTTGGCGTCAACAACATGAAAGCATGGATCCATCCTGCCTTGTATCAACGGTTCAGGCTGGTGGTGGTGGTGTAATGGTGTGGGGGATATTTTCTTGGCACACTTTGGGCCCCTTAGTACCAATTCAGCTTCGTGTCAACCCCACATCCTACCTGAGTATTGTTGCTGACCATGTCCATCCCTTTATGACCACAGTGTTCCCATCTTCTGATGGCTACTTCCAGCAGGATAACGCGCCATGTCATAAAGCTCGAATCATCTCAGACTGGTTTCTTGAACATGACAATGAGTTCACTGTATTCAAATGGCCTCCACAGTCACCAGATCTCAATCCAATAGAGCACCTTTGGGATGTGATGGACCGGGAGATTCGCATCATGGATGTGCAGCCGACAAATCTGCAGCAACTGCGTGATGCTATCATGTCAATATGGACCAAACTCTCTGAGGAATGTTTCCAGTACCTTGTTGAATCTATGCCACGAAGGATTAAGGCAGTTCTGAAGGCAAAAGGGGGTCCAACCCGGTACTAGCAAGGTTTACCTAATAAAGTGGCCAGTGAGTGTATATGTATATATGTATATATATATATACATATATACATATATATAAAATCCAGTTAGTCAAGTCAATGTTCTGTGAGACGGTGCAAGCCCGTTTCATGCTATAAGCAGCTGCTTGAAGGTGGGTGGTGCTCCCTTTTCCACCAACAGGGGACGGGTTCGGTGCCGGTTCGCAAACCCTTTTTTGAACGGTTCAGAGCATTTTGACCAAAAATAAATTGGTTGCGAATCCGAAAAATTAGTTCCGAACCGGCACCAAAAAATAGCAGGTTTGTCAGCGCGATCGTGACGACATCAATGGGCGCGCGACATCCCAGAGGAAGAAGCGGACATAGCCTAACGGTAGATGATGGCGGATAAGAAGGAAGCGCAGCGGTCAGTAATGGCGGATAAGAAGGAAGCGCAGCGGGCAGTAGATAATGGCGGATAAGAAGGGGGCGCAGCGGTCAGTAGATAATGGCGGATAAGAAGGAGGCGCAGCGGTCAGTAGATAATGGCAGAGAAGGAGGCGCAGCGGGCAGTAGATAATGGCGGATAAGAAGGAGGCGCAGCGGGCAGTAGATAATGGCGGATAAGAAGGGGGCGCAGCGGTCAGTAGATAATGGCGGATAAGAAGGAGGCGCAGCGGGCAGTAGATAATGGCGGATAAGAAGGGGGCGCAGCGGTCAGTAGATAATGGCGGATAAGAAGGAGGCGCAGCGGGCAGTAGATAATGGCGGATAAGAAGGAGGCGCAGCGGTCAGTAGATAATGGCGGATAAGAATGGGATGCCATATTATTGCTAGCTAGTGTGTGTAGCTAATGTTTACGTCCATTGTGCAACGCACAAAGTCCCCCGTTGATGACGTACAACGGTTCAACTAAAAACTGGTCGAAACGCGGGCCTGTTCCGCCACACGACACCAAGGTTCTGAGAATCCAGAACGGAACCGGTGCCTGAACCGGGGCTATCATCAGGCTCGCGGGGTTGCTGGGGCCTATACAACTGTGTTAAGAGAAACACCTAGCGGGAGGGATGGTGCTCAACAAATAGGGAGCACAATAATCCAGTTATTCACGTACGTTCTCTATGAGACAGTACAAGCCTGTTTCATGCTATAAGCAGTCATGACACCGGGTGCGTGATTGACAGCTGATGACTGCTTATAGCATGAAACAGGCTTGTAATGGATTTTATATATATATATATATATATATATATATATATATATATATATATATATATATATATATATATATATGAACTTAGCACAGACAGTAAGGAAATGTGTGTTTGGTAGATTGTTTCTTTGTTGTAACAGTGCTTCTTGGCAGTAAATCTTATATCAGGCAGCTGGTTGTCAGCACCTGGGGTACCAGAAGCTCAAAACAAGAGTCAATAGCAACAGCAAAATAAGCTGTTTGGCATTGGCAGAGAAGATTTGGCAAATGTTTCATGGGCGCAACCCACATACTCAGCTCTGCTGCTCATCCCACAAATGCATGTTCCTTACAAATGTGGCCCCATTTAAAAGGGAAATAAACAGGCTTTCCAACGCTATAAGATTTATTGCCAAGAAGCATTGTTACAACAAAGACATCATCTACCAAACGCACATTTCCTTACTTTTTGTGCTAAGTTCATATATATATATATATATATATATACCCTGAGACATACACAGAGCAGGACCCTGAGAGCAGGATAAGCAGTTCTGATAATGAATGGATGGATCTCTCTCTCTCTCTCTCTCTCTCTCTCTCTCTCTCTCTCTCTCTCTCTCTCTCTCTCTATATATATATATATAGCGAGAGAGATAGATCGATATATAGATATAAATAATCCAGTGAGTCAAGTAAATTCTTTATGAGACAGTACAAGCCTGTTTCATGCCATAAGCCATCATCAGCTGTCAATAATAACGATGATGATTATTGACAGCTGATGATGGCTTATGGCATGAAACAGGCTTGTACTGTCTCATAAAGAATTTACTTGACTCACTGGATTATTTCGCTCCTTGTTGGTCGAGCACTTCCCCTACCGTCGAGTGTCTCTTTTAACAACGTTACATATGCATATATATGAAGTCCTAAAAAGCACCACCATGCCTGTTGCGGAGGCTCGACGGTCTTTCGTGTGAGGTTCGTGCGCGACCATTGGCCTCGTACGTCTCCATGGCTTGTGTACTGGCCGAGCTGCCGTAGCGCAGCGCTCCTCTGTGGCACTCCTCAGTACACACTGGAAAAATGGCGTCGGCACACGCACAGGCGAGACTTAACTGTGCCGGTGGGTAGAAAGTGCCGTGAAGAGAGTCACATTTGCCGCCCATGCAAACGTCCAGAGGTGCACAGCTCAGCCGAACTCGTCCGGACATGGTTTAGTTCATGCACGTTTCGGAACAAGGAGCCCCCGCCTTGCAATGGACCCTCCGGATCGCAACGAACCCAGCAGGTAACGTGAATTTCGCGTAACAGAAACTAACGCCGTCAGTGAGCCGCGCTTGCCAAATAGTGAGCCGAACGTGACACTGCAGTCGGCCGAACGGTCAGCGCTTGCGCAGCCCGCAGGAATCGACTTCCTGTCCAATAGTGGTTCGCGTGCAGATGCTGCATTTGCAACATTGAAGTTGTAAACTTTTTTTGTGTGTGTGTGTCTGTGTGTGTGTGTGGCTAATTTGTGTGCACGATTGCCTGCCGATATTCGGGTTTCATCTCTTGACGTATGCCAGAGGCCCCGGGCAAAATGCTTGCCAAATGAAAAGGTAATGGCTTGCTGGATTCCCAACTGTTCCGACAGTGCAGCACAGTTAAGCTAACGTTAGCTGGCGTTTGTCAGTGTATTGTTCAAGCGCAAGTTCAGTGTGCTAAGCTGCCTCTGCGAAGGTAGGCGACTGTGGAACCGCACTGCCAGACTGGCAGCCCCCCTTTTGTTGATTCTGTAAGATGGAAGACTTTGCATTAATATATCCTCTTTTTTTTTCTTTCTAATTTTGCAACCGCTGCTTTTGTAATTGCCTTTACCCAGCAGCCGCGCTGCACTGTTATTGATCATCTTGTTGCTCGATTGGCGCTCGTGCTGTTGCGTTGCATGTCTCCTGATGCATGGTGAAGAACCTATGGTCTTAATTGCGGCCTACGACAATTTGCACCGTGCAGATTTGTGTCTGATACAGGCCTGGGAATATTGAATTTGTAGCAACAAATGTCATTACAATGCATGTGCTCGCTGTGCTGCTGGGGAAAGTTGGTGGCGACGTGAATCGATTGAAGTTGTGGCATATTGCAGGAGAATGCATTCTAACAAAAAGCTAACGGTTTTTTTGTTTGTTTTCGTTTTGTTTAACTATTTGCATCAGAACGCATTGCACCTATCTGCCCCCCGACCGACGGCGACAGTCTCTGGAATATTCCTGTCTTCCGCTTTCCCTTCTCATTCCATGCATTTGTTTTTAGAGCCGCCGGTTTAAAGGTCTTGTGTCATGTGGCATTAGGAATGTCAGCTTTAACCACCCAATTATATGTGAGTTACACTGATGTCATATCAGACAATCCGAGACAGACGTGCTTAAATGTGGGCATTGCCGCTCTAGGAAACTAGGCCTACAGAATCATTTGCATTATTAGAAATGCAAGCAACATTTGCTTGTCATCATTGTTTAAACTACCTCCAAATCAAGAGTTGTTGTAATCACGGGGGAGCTTGAATGATTCGTCAAAGCTTGAAATCCACCCACCCTTCAATTTCAGAACAAACTGTGTTAAGTAGCCTAAGCCTTGTTTTCAGCTGCTCCTTATACACTCATACATTTTGCTGTGGTCTCCAGGGGCAGGTCACATTCTTGCATATGGATTGGATTAACCAACACAAGAAAAAAAAAAGTACAAGAATGATGTAATTTTGTGCTTCTATAACAAACACCTGCTTATTTTCCTTACTGACACTGCATGCTTTCATTGTAGATAAAGGCGAACTTGAGTTTGAAATGCTAATGACAAATGCTGAGTTAGTGTTTTTCTTTCAGAAAAATGGTGCACATACATTTAAGATGATTGGGTTAGGCTCTCGCTTTCAAAATGAAGCCTGCCATTGGCAGGACAGAGATCCTTTGTCAGTGTTGTCTTGCTCTTGAAATAAGTCTGGAGACATTAGACATTCGGGCCCACAAACATTCCAGAGATTTCAGGATGTGGTGTGCGTAGTGGATGGCTGGCTTGAGCCCTGGAGGCACCCATGGCTAACTCATTAATGCTTGTAAACGCCTACAGCACAGGCAGAGGAATACAGATAGATCCACCTCTAGCATTTCCTTGACTACGGCATATCAACAGTCACAATCTGGCACCCTCGAGTTAGCCTTTTTCCTTTTTGTCTTTCCAGTCTGTTTTGCATACTGTCTCAAAGTTGTGACATTGATCTCACATAGGTTGTAAATGTGATTAGGGTGGCCTTAAGATGCCAGGATATGTAGGAAAAAAACATTATTTTATAACTGCGGAATAACACGAGTTAATTTTTTGAAGCCGTACCTTTTGAATGCGTTGTGCATACTTGCACAGAAAATTGGAATACAGTTATTACTGAAGATGTTGTTTATTGTTTGCCATAGTTATCTTACTCATATAATAGGCAGCTGTGTGCACTGCATTTATGGTGAAAGTGGCACAAGTTAGAGGAAAAGCTGTCACGCTACTTATATACTGTGCCATCATACATTGTGAGTGTTGTAGGCTTGTAGATGCCCTTCTGCATCTATGCACATTAAATCGGTACTGTTGCTGTGTGGCTCGTGAGGATGTTGTTTTCTGATGTTAAGTTATATACAAGGTCAAATCAAAAGTATAGTTTTTGAGCATACTTAGCTTTTCTGATCAGGTATTGTTTGAACGGCTTGCACATACATATGTTGCAGATGTAAGGAGGTCCACTTTTTCCACACTGTTACACTATTCCCGAATTGGGTGGGGCCAGGCTTGTCCTGTTCCCCTTTGTTTTTTGTTTTTCTCTCTCTCTCTCTCTCTCAGCCTTTGGCAGGAATCCTGCTGGCTGCCTTATCTTGTTTTTCAGGCACTGGTGCTAGGTCAGTCACTTCAGGGGTCTGGTCAAAGATGCAGAAGTTTGTTTTGTGTCTTTGATGAGCTGAACTTTTACACGAGGGTTGCAGAATGCAATGGCAGTTGAATTTCTTCTCTTGATGCCTCACCGGTCAACTGCAGCAGAAAACTGACAAAAGTTTTGTGCCTTTTTAAAATTTGTTATCGGAATGCAGTAATCGGCCTAAAAACTAAATTGTTAAAGTCAGAATTAGATTAGTTGAAAAGGGGCCCTTGCACGAGCACAGCCAGTATTCCCCCCTTTTCCTCTCTAAAAGTCCTTTTTTAGTTTGGGCATTGTAGGAAAGTGTGCTCACTAACCAGCTGTGTGCTATTCAGCTGTGGGCCCCATGGGCCACGTGTCGCCACTATACAATAGATTGCCCTTTCCTCTTACAATGGTTCGGATGGTTGTGTGTCAAAAGGTCAGGCCCCTCCCTGACTCTGGTGGCCCTTGGTGTCACTGCCTCAGTCGGTATACAGAAAAGACTAAATTTTATGCTGTTTATTATGCACTCTGTGTTTCTGCCCCGGGGGCTGTAACATTCCATCGGCCTTTATTACAACCCCAATGAGCCATCAGATGAGCCATTGAGAGCAGCCAGACACCATCTGCAGCGATAATTCACCAACGGCAGCCAGGCAGGCACAGCTTGGAGATCACAGCACAGCCATAGTGAACAGGAGGGCGGGCAGGTCGCTGCCATTCTATGTGCTGCTTGCAGTTTATTTAGGAAAAGGAGAGAATCCTTACGAGGAATTTGTGCAGCCTTTACAGTTAGGACTCTTCCAAGTGCATGCTTATAATGTCTCATGGCAACCAAACAAAACACCGGCCAATGATGACATCACTGTTTCCGCTGTCATTCCTGAGTGATTTAGTCATTTCATTCTGCCTCGGACGGCGCCTTTTTAAAACTTGCACGTATTACCTCTCGCATGTATGCACTATTTACATCTTCAGACAGCACACACCTTTGCATGTTTTCTATGCACCTACGAGTGTGCATAAGCACTCAGTGCCTGGGGGTTTGGTGGGTGTTGTACACCAGAGTGCATCAAACCAAATGTGGTTTTGTTCTTGAATTCTCTTTTGCATGAGTGTGTTCGAGGAATAGTCTACCACTTTGAAAGCAGTTGCAGTGCATTCTGTTCCCTTCTTGCAGTTTCGAGTTGCGAATGTGCATTTTCTGAAAAAGCACAGTGGCATTGGTCAGTTGTAATTACATAGTGATAAATGGCCACTTGTGCACAAGATTGCTTACTATGCCTCCTTGTGCCTGAGGAATGAAACAATCGCTGTAGTGTTCTGTTCTCTGTGGGGACCCCTGAACAAGCCGCTCCACAGTTTCTCGTACAATACGGTCAGAAACCATACCTTTTCAGTGTTAGCGTTCCTCTGGAATAACAAATTTATTTTTTTTTCCTTTGGAGTTCATCTGGAATAATGATTTCTCCTTTACCTGATATTTTCCCAAATATGTTGGCCACTTGAAAGCCTGGGTTGCGTTTGGAGTCCATTGGCATGTTAGGCCAACGGATTTGCAGCAGGTGTCTCCCTGCCTTGTTCCTAGCTCTGCTGCAGCTCTCAGGGGACTGTGTGTGTTATTGTGTCTCTCAGGAGTGTGTGTGTGTGTGTGTGTTTGAAAGAGAGAAAGACTATGTTGCAGGGCAGACTGGCAGTAGGGGTCTAGACTCTTTATGTGACTCCTTTTCTTTCAGTGAAACGCTGCAGCAAGTTATTTCCAGATTGCGTCCCCCGCCCGCCCCCCTTCCCCCCAGGAGAGCCTCTACACAGACACTAATGGGCACGTGTGGGGGATGCCTTTCAGTCCGATGATGGATGGTGGGGCGTTTGGTGACCAAGCATATAGAATTTTGGATTTCAGCCCACCGCGCTTCTCCCTCCTGTTTTTGTTAGTGGGGGTCAGACCCTCTAACCCTCCTTTCTAATCCTATTAAAATACCCTCAGGAGAGGTTTAAGGAACAACAGCCCTGGCAATGTAATCTGAAAAGGCATGCCACTTGCATTGTTGTTTTTTTTTCCACCATAAAGGAAGTGTTTCGGGAGATCGTTTTACGATATGATCGTTTTCTGTAGAGCTAGACATACCATCTTCAGCTACCTTATGGCCGTGCTTAGCTAAATTTTGCAATCAGTTTGTCTGGCTGGCCTGATGCTGACCATTGCCACACCATAGTGCTGTGCTATAAGATTTGCAAAATAGCTGCCTTTGGATTAGCATTGTGATTTGCCTCCGTTCTACCGACTTTTAGACACTTGGGTTTTAATGATACGGCATGCTATTTTCTCATCTTGGCAAAGCTGTCCTGTTTACCGACATTAAGAGAGTTGCTACTAAAAACCCACAGATTATATTATCCTATGTCTGGACTACTGTGGTTATGCACACAGCATTGCTACTGTACAGTCCGGAGACAGCCAGTCAGGCTCCAGAGGAAAGACTACTCATCAGTCTGCTGCAAGTAGCAGTAGACATTTAGTCTGGTTTGAGTTCTTTAGCAACCTGATTTAAGAGACTGGTTGAATTATTGTGGGTACAAACTGCCCAGCACTGTTCGACCTTGTATTTGGAAGTTTATTTGTGTAGACCTGAATCACTGTCGGAGGGCTTTGCATTTACACAGTGACAACTGAGCAGATGCAGTAAAATGGCAGTTGAACATACCCTCTACCCTTACACCCTCTATGTGGAAGAGGAAATGCTCCACAGTCGGGCGTCTGGGTAGCGTGGTGGTCTACTCCGTTGCCTACCAACATGGGGCTCGCCGGATCGAATCTCCGTATTACCTCTGGCTTGATCAGGCGTCCCTACAGACACAATTGGCCGTGTCTGCGGGTGGGAGGCCAGATGTGGGTATGTGTCCTGGTTGCTGCACTAGCGCCCCCTCTGGTCGGTCGGGGCGCCTGATCCAGGGGGAGGGAGAACTGTGGGGAATAGCGTGATCCTCCCACATGCTACGTCCCAGCGTGCAATAGGTGCCGAGATAGACAATGCGCTAACAGATATGCTTAATGAAAGCACTTAATGACCAACTTATTGATAGAATGCAAAAAAAAAGAAAAATGGATGCTGGGATAGCACGGCAGTGCAGAAGCACATGAAGCATCTTCCCCAAATCTTGCTACAGAATGACACTGTACGGTGCAACAGAGATGTTGTGTTAAAGCATTATAGGGCCCTTGGGGGTCAAAAATAGTAGCGCTCTCATAGTCACAACTGGCAGGCCCAGGCACATCTCTCATAGAGGGAGTACAGTGTGTGGATGATGTGTATCCTGAGCCGTCACAAACGTCCATCTTTAAATGCTAGTGTGTGGGTGGGCCTTCACCAGTTGGCATTGTCAGACTGTTTGCTGCCCTTTTAGTGCCTCGCTTTGTTGCTCTTTTAGGTGGCAAAAGCAGGTATAGAGAGTAGAAGTCCTAATCATGTTTTTGCTTCACCCATGTAATAAACCAGCTGATTCTTATCAACGCCACTCTTCAGCTGGGCAGGCGTGGCTCCAGACCTTTTTTTTTTCAAGGTGTGAGTGATTTTTTTTTTTTATCCAACGGTAGCTCTGGTGCGACTGCACAATTAATGGACACTTGGGGGGAAATTTTTTTTTTCGCTGTCTGATTGAAACTGTTCTGGTCTGATTGTGCCTTATGACCATCTACAATAAATCTAGTCACTGTAGAAATGGTACCAAGGCAGCTACAGCCCATTTCTGCAGGCTATATCCCTTCCCATCTGAGCTATAGCAGCATGCGCAGTTTGCACATTTACTCTTGCAGATAGGCTACTGACAGCAAACATTGAAACTAACTTGGACAGTAGCAGTGACTGGCGATGAAACATGCTATCAAGTCATATTTATTATTATTACTAGGGCGGCATGGTGGCGCAGTGGTTAGTGCTGTCACCTCACAGCAAGAAAGTCCTGGGTTTGAGCCCCGGGGTTGTCCAACCTTGGGGGTCATCCCAGGTCGTCCTCTGTGTGGAGTTTGCATGTTCTCCCCGTGTCTGCAGTGGGTTTTCTCCGGGTGCTCCGGTTTCCCCCGCTATCAAAAAGACATGCGTGTTAGGGTTACTACTCCTGTCTGTGCCCCTGAGCAAGGCACGGCAAGACGAACTAGAGTTGGTCCCCGGGTGCTGCACGGCGGCTGCCCACTGCTCCTAACTACACAGCTAGAATGGGTTAAATGCAGAACATAATTTCCCCATGGGGATCATTAAAGTGTATCCAAATCAAATTAGATATTTTCTACCAAGTTCATCGAGTGCTGTACCCAGTAATGTTATAGCAGGTGAGGCACAAGGGAGAGTCAGGAGGCGACCAATGAGCCGTAAAATGCCACTAAAAAAAGACATACATTTTTCAACGTGAATGGCTAGTTGAATTTCCTTGGTTTAGGTTCAACAAGGAAAAGAATGAAATGCCCTGTGTGCACTGTGCAGAGTGTGGTGTTTCCAGTGGTGGCAACACAGAGTTCGCTACAGCCACAACCAACATGAGACATTAAGGCCTAGTCCACACATACACAGATATCAGATATTTTTCTAAACGGATATTTGACCTTCGCTTTACAAAATAGTTCCATACACATGAGAACGCAAAGACGACTACAAATGTTCAAACAGTCATGTCGGGCCAGTGGGTGGCGATAAAGTCTACAGTCATCGATAGGTCACATACCAGAGAAGAACATTCTGAGCATATGTAGAGCGCTTATGTTCCTTTGGCGGTAGTGACAAAAACAATAGTAGCTATTTGTCTTCATCTTTATCTTTATTTATCTGTGGCGAATGAAAGGAAAATATGACTGTTTGTGTGGACAGACGATGAGCTGGAGTTGCTGCTTAGTGTTGCGTTACAGTACAAGGCGAAGAAAGCCCAAGAAAACATCGACCGGGACTCTTGTTATACCGCAGATGCAGACATCTTGGTGGTGTTTCAGGAACAGTATCCTGGCAAATACTGATAAAGTGGAGAAAGAGTTACCTCATTCAAAAGACACGGTGAACGGGGCGTCTGGGTAGCGTAGCGGTCTATCCCGTTGCCCACGAACACAGTGATCGCCGGTTGGAATCCCCGTGTTACCTCCGGCTTGGAATTGTGTCCCTCCAGACACAATTGGCCATGTCTTCGGGTGGTAAGCCGGATGTGGGTATGTGTCCTGCTTGCTGCACTAGCGCCTCCTCTGGTCGGTCGGGGCGCCTGTTCAGGGGGGAGGGGGAACTGGCGGGAATAGCGTGAGCCTCCCATGCGCTACGTCCCCCTGGTGAAACTCCTCACTGTCAGGTGAAAAGAAGTGGCTGGCAACTCCACATGTACCGGAGGAGGCATGTGGTAGTCTGCAGCCCTCCCCAGATCGGCAGAGGGGTTGGAGCTGCCACTGGGACGGCTCGGAAGAGTGGGGTGATCGGCCAGGTACAATTGGGGGGAAAAAAGGGAGAAAATACCCCCCCCCCAAAAAAGAAAGACACAATGAACAAGGCAATAATATCGACCAAGCTCAAGACCATCCGGGCGAAGTACAGTGGGGCAGTTGACGCAGGACGCCGAAGTGGACAAGGTAGAGTGGTGCTGCTGTACTTCAAGCTATGTGAGCAGATTTGGGGTGGCTCGTCTGCAACGAGCTCCATATCTGCTGGCATTGAGTCATCAGACGCTGATGTGGATGAGACCTCCTGCACCAGTCTGGATCCTGCTACCACAGATTTGGATATTGCGTCTGCTGACAGCGAGGCGTCTGCCGGAGTGTCTGCCTTGGTCCTCAAGGAGCGACGAAATTGACTTCAGGTACGTGTGATTGGTCTTTGCTGATTGTTGTTGAAGTGAAACGGGATTTGCATTGTGTTGTACATAGGCCATACCAGTGTTTCTGAACTGATGTGTCCCCTGCTTATTTTAGTTGGTTGCATAGAGCCTCACCTCTTTGTAATTCTGCCCACAATTTTGCATTTCCCCACAAATAATCTTCATCATCGTCAGCACACTGTTTTTCTAAGGGCATATCAGTCATAATTAGAATGAAGTTAGTTTCGATGGCTCGTGATTGTTGACACTCAGTTATAATGAGGAGGCCATTCAGCTTTTCAATAGTGCGCTGAAGGAGGAGAGCAGACGCGTTCACACTTGTCCGGCTGAAGTGTTCATCAATAGTCCAAATCAGTCTGTCCTAATTTTGAGAACACATGCATTTAGATCACAAATATTTTGGAAAAGTCATGGAAGATCACGTCTCTCGCATTTTTAGTTTTGGAGAATTTTTTATTTTATTGGTTTTTTTTGGATTTTTTCCCCCTTTTTCTCCCCAGTTGTACCCATCCAATTACCCCACTCTTCTGAGCTAACCCGGTCGTTGCTCCACCCCCTCTGCCGATCCGGGGAGGGCTGCAGACTACCACATGTCTCCTCCGAGACATGTGGAGTCGCCAGCCGTTTCTTTTCACCTGACAGTGAGGAGTTTCACCAGGGGGACATAGCGCGTGGGAGGATCACGCTATTCCCCCCAGTTCCCCCTCCCCCGCGAACACGCACCCTGATCAGCTGGAGAAGGCGGCTAGTGCAGCGACCAGGACACATACCCACACCCGGCTTCCCACCCGCAGACACAGCCAATTATGTCTGTAGGGACTCCTGACCAAGCCGGCGGTAACACAGGGATTTGAACCGGCGATCCCCATGTTGGTAGGCAACGGAATAGACTGCTATGCTACCTGGACGCCCTAGAATTTTTTTTTTTTTTTTTTTAGGGCCTGCATACATTAACGTGTGCTGTGGTGCAAGTCAAAGCAGAGGAACAGGGTGGACACTGAGCATGATCACCCAAGACTCTGAAACTCTTATCAGGAGTAAAGCACGTCCCAACTGTCTCACTGGCTTCCTCAAATCCCCGTTAAGTGAAAACAGCCCGTTTAGTAGGCCTACTCGGAGAGATTATCAAATGATGTGTGTAAACACAGTTATGATGGTCATTTTATTCATGTTCACCAGGATCAGCTGCAGTTTTGATGTTCATACTCATCAGTTCTTCATCAGGATCAGTTATTGCTAGAGTAATGTGCTCTGAATGCAAACATTTGTTTATTTTATGTTAAAAAATGGTCATGATCGGGGCGTCTGGGTAGCGTGGCGGTCTGTTCCGTTTGCCTACCAACACGGGGATCGCCGGTTTGAATCCCCGTGTTCCCTGTGGCTTGGTCGGGTGTCACTACAGACACAATTGGCCGTGTCTGCAGGTGGGAAGCTGCAGGGGGGAGGGGGAACTGGGGGGAATAGCGTGAGTCTCCCACAAGCTACGCCCCCCTGGCGAAACTCCTCCCTGTCAGGTGAAAAGAAGCGGCTGGCAACTCCACATGTATCAGAGGAGATGTGGTAGTCTGCAGCCCTCCCCGGATCGGCAGAGGGGGTGGAGCAGCGACCGAGACGGCTCGGAAGAGTGGGGTAATTGGCCAGGTATAATTGGGGAGGAAAAAGGAGGGGAGGGGGATCCACACAAAAAAAAACCGGTCATGATGACATTGTGTATGTGTGTTTACGAGCCCATTTTTGAGAAATAAATTTGCTTAGTTTGAATGCTGTAAAAGTGGATCGCGACTTAATGACAATGGGAAATTGTAGGTCCCAAGGCCAGACCAGTTAACTGGGTTGTACCACAGACTAGTAGTTGCCTGTTGCTCTGTATTGCTTGTTTTTAAAGTCATGTTCCTGTGTAAGTCATGTATTCTCTTCTTCTATTCAAGGGCTACAGACATGACAAACTCAAAGAAGGCCTTCGGCGGAGAACGCAGCCCAAGAAGACCTACATGTGAAGAGGAGTGTGCTGGAGCTCATGAAAAGAGCAGAAACGAAATAACATGGAGAATCTCGACAAAATAACCTCCAACCTCACATAGCTCGCAACCTCGATCACTGAAGGGTTTTCTCTTCTGAGGCAAATGATTTGGCAACCTATCCACAGGATGCCACCATATTACACACAACCCCAAGGGTATTATGCTTATGCACAAATACATGTGCCCGCACCCCCACCTCAACCAATTACAACCAATTAGCCAATTACACACAGTCTCACCTCCACCACCAAATACCACACCACAGCATCCTCCTCGGTTCTCTTACAGGCAGGCTCTGTTCCAAGATGACATCAAGCTATTTCAGTAAATATTGTTATGTAATAGACTAATGTTGCAGTTAAACCCAAATTGTTGTTATTTGAAGTAATGTTGCACTAAGGCCTACTTTTTTTTACAGTTTTGTTGCATTACAGCTAAAACCTGTCTTTTAGTTAAGAGCACATTAAATGTATAGCATATGTGGATGAATGTACTTGACAGTACAAGCTAGACATAGAAAGATGTTGCACTCTCTGCAAAGTTAAGTTTATTAAATAAAACTTCTTTTTTTGAATGGCTCAACATGTTTGCTAAAATGGTTTTTTGCTGGAAAACTGAAATTTGCAACAAAAAACTGAAATCTGTAACATGAGGAATCAGGAACACTTTATTTGTCATTTCACTTCATGCACTTGCGTACATGAAATGAAATGCTGTTTCCCCAAGCCCACAGCACTATAACACAAAGACAAACTACAAGAACACACATACCCAAACTAACACATACAAAAAAAATCACTGTCCAAGGGAACGAACGCCAGCCAGGATGACTGTCGGAACCGCTGGTCTGCAAGGGTTAGCAGTTACCTTAGCCCGCCCCGCTTCCACCTGCTGTCAGACCGTCCTCAGCGTTTCCTCTTCGGGCATTCCTCTTCGACCACAGCCCCAGGCAGGGGCTGTGGTCTGCGGACCCACCGGACGCAGCAGACCAAGCTCTCCCAGCCGATCCAGCGCCAGCTCCCCCAGCCAGACACCCTCAACACACAGGCCAGACACCTTACGGAGTAAACTAATTTCAGCCGCTTGTATCCGCGATCTCACCCTTTCAGTCACTACCCAAAGCTCATGACCATAGGTGAGGGTTGGAATGAAGACTGACTGGTAAATTGAGAGCTTTGCCTTCCGGCTCAGTTCCCTCTTCACCACAACGGTCCGGTACGACATCCACATTACTGCTGATGCTGCACCAATCCGCCTGTCAATCTCCCGCTCACTCGTGAACAAGACTGTGAGATACTTGAACTCCTTCACTTGAGGCAACAACTCATCCCCAACCCGGAGAGAACAATCCACCATTTTCCAGTAGAGAACCATGGCCTCAGACTTGGAGGTGCTGACTCTCATCCCGGCCATTTCACACTCAGTTGCAAACTGCCCCAGTGCGCGCTGGAGGTTGCGTTTTGATGAAGCCAACAAAACCACATAATCTGCGAAGAGCAGAGATGGAATTCTGAGGTTCCCAAAATGGTCACACTCTTCACCTTGGCTGCGCCTTTAGATCCTGTCCATGAATATCACAAACAGAATCGGAGACAAGGGACAACCTTGGCGGAGTCCAACACCCACCGAAAACGTGTTTGACTTTGTGCCAAGAATGCAGACACAGCTCTCACTTTGGTTATACAAGGACCGGATGGCTTGTAGCACCTGCCCTGGTACCCCATACTCCCGCAGTACCCCCCCCCCTGGGGTGCCCAGGGGTACACTCTGTGAGGGGTACAGGGGAAATTAAAAAAAAATTTTTTTTTTATTTTGACAGTGGTGTATGCTCTCTAATCATGGTAAAGATGCCAGTTAGTATTATGTAACCCGATTCCTTCGTCCAAATGGATAAAATTACTGTTTAATTAATGGAGAAAAATGCTAGATTTCAGCTTTAATATTGCAATCAGCTGTTAAGATGTGGTTTTTCCTGGATGTTTGCGCACAAAAAGTAACACAATTTTCTCACAGGCAGGCCAACCCTCTGAAAGATGAACCCCAACAGAGCTCTGAGGTGGATGAACCATGGGACTCTCCCAGTGAGGAAGAGGAAGCTCTGTATGGCACATCTCCCCCCTGCACCCGCCGTCAGATAAAGCGCATGTCAGGCAAACATCAACGGAACAGCCAGACTAGAGCTGCTGGTCGCTCCCCTAACAAGAGTAAGTAAATGGGTCAGTGAAGCTGCAGTGTGAAGGGCAGAAACTGTTAAAATGAGTGGATTCACTAAATTATAAACATTCTTGAAAGAGTTGTGCAATGTTTTCTACATGTATTCCACTAAGAGGCCTCTTTCATGTCCATTTTCAGCAGACCTCAGTGCAATAGCCCTGAGAGAAAGTCCAAGGCAAACCGAAACCCCCGAGGAACACAGCTACAAACAGGGGAAGAAGCAGAGGGCCACACTTCGTTCCACTGAGAGAGACCACAAGAAGACATTTGAAGGCTCATTTATGTTGGATCCACTCTCTAAGTCAAGCCCTTTCAGTGCCCTCAACATGGACCCCAGGAAGCATTACTTGAGCTTGGGCTGCAGCAGTGGCAAACTCCCTGTCTCTATGCCCCATCCCATGGCCCGGACCCATCGGCAGACTTCACGCACAGACTGCCCAGCCGACCGCCTCAAATTCTTTGAAACCCTGCGACTGCTGCTGAAACTCACGTCCATGTCCTCAAAGAGGAAGGAAAAAGAGCAAAGGGGACTGGAGATCATGGCCTTCATGGGTCACAACAATGAGGTCATTTGGCTGGAGCTGCAGGCATGGCATGCGCGACGCTCCACCAGTGACCAAGACCTGTTCCTTTTCACAGCCCGCCAAGCCATCCCTGACATAATCAACGAAGTGCTGCAATTCAAAGTCAACTTTGACAGTCTGAATCCTGGTCGATTTGCCTCAAATCCAGGGTCAGAGCAGAGCCAGTTAGGCTGTCAGAATTCCCCAGATCTAGTTTGTGGAGAAGGGAGGGAGCCTGCCGTAGCAGAGACAAACCACTGTGGCATAGATCCCTGGGGCTTTAGCGCCTGCCCACCTTCAACTATGAATGCAGCAGAACCCTTAGGCTCTGGGGCAGGTTGCAGGGATCACCTTCAGCGTCAGCGTTTGGCCTTTGAACAGGTCAAGCGGGTCATGGAGATGCTGGAGTCTGTGGAAGCATTGTATCCTTCTCTGCAGGCTTTGCAGAAGGACTATGAAAAATACGCAGCACGGGACTTCCAGGGCAGGGTGCAGGCACTCTGCCTGTGGCTGAATATCACCCAGGACCTCAACCAGAAGCTGCGCGTTATGGCAACTGTTCTGGGCCTACATGATCTGTCCCGTATTGGGTGGCCTGTCTTCGAGATCCCCTCACCTCGTTGCTCCCGTGGCAACGAGGAAGATGACAATGAAGAGGATGAGGAGAATGACTCAACAGCCACTTTTACAGCTGATAGTGACGCAGAGGACAGGGATATTGGGGCGGACTGGGAAAAGGGTATGGCTGAAGGAGAGCTATCTCCCTCTCTGACACCTAAATTTGCCCGGCTGTTGTCAGAGGACGAGTTTCTCCCAACTGCTGGGCCAGGAAATACAGAAATGACTGGGGGAAGTTCAGTGTTTTGCCCCACAGCCATCTACAGGCCATTTGTAGATAAAGCTCTGAAACAGATGGGACTACGAAAACTGATCCTCAGACTGCACAAACTGATGGACCGTTCTCTTCAGAGGTCGAGGGCAGCCCTGCTCTGCCACACTCCTGCACAGGAGGTAAGGGCTGTTTGGCGATGAAGTAAATCACAATATGTTCAATTTTATGAAATGAATTATACTTGAACCTCATATCCACACCATTTTTACAAAGCAATAGTATCTTCCTGCTGCAGGGGCCGCATTTAGTACCAATTATGATTTACTCAAGTATACAGAATAAACTAGAATTGGATAAAAGAAGGTGGAATGTAAGATGCAGTGACAAGTTAGATTTACATGCAGCTTGTGTTTTTTTTTTTAACCACCTAAGAAAATATGTGTTAGGCTGTACTGTTCTTTTTGTAAATGCAGTGCCAAGTGGACGACATATCTAGGTTAATTAAGTGAAAATGTCTTTAAGTCAAGGGCCTTGTTAGAGTTGTATTAATGTATAGTGCCTTTTTTCTGGATCGGTTCTTCTCTGTTGAATTTGTCCGAGGAACTTAAAGGCCATAAAACTATCCAGAGAGCCGCCGTCCTCTCACAAGAGGGAAGTGTTTCTGTCATAATGGACGTGGTCTCCGTTAAGATCACGTTACATCTGTTGTCAGGATGGAAGTGGTCACTGAATTTATTTCTGCAGTGAAGCTAAATGGACATATGTGATGGCTGTTTTATAGTGAGCAGACCCTACACCTAGTGAAGATTCACTGGTGAGTCTGGAGGAGTGCATGACACTGTCAACAGAGTACCAAGTGATGGAGTATCCGGTACAGCTTCGACACACATATAGTCCACTCCTCTTGTGCTTTGTGGTCGTCCATTTACCTTTTTAGACACTAGGTCAGGGAGTTGGTTGGTGCCTCCCAATTATTCAATATTACAATATCTTACTGTCAATTTGATGCATATTGCATTTTTTTAAAAATATTGCAATATAATAAATAGCCTGCCACCCAGTGACTGCTGGAATAGGCTCTAGCATCCCAGTGACCCTGAGAGCAGGATAAGCGGTTCAGATAATGGATGAATGGATGATGTGATGGGGTTTTTTCAGGGGGGGGGGGCTCCTTCCCCTTCCTATCAGTAGTAAAATGTGAAATTTAAAGAAACTACAACAAAGCACATTTGTTTTAAGCCCCATGTGTTATAAAAGTTAAAAAACCTGAAAACGGGTATGCATTCCTGATTAAATATTTCAACAATTAAAACTCATACATTCAGAGATTTAGAAATCATTAAGAGGTTTGATGAGAAGAGAAAAAATATCCTTGCATCAGTAGATATCATTTCACTTCACAGGAATAAACAAATGTATAACTGGGCGTCGAGGTAGTGTAGTGGTCTATTCCGTTGCCTACCAACACGGGGATTGCCGGTTCAAATCCCGTGTTGCCTCTGGCTTGGTCGGGCATCCTTACAGACATGGTTGGCCGTGTCTGCGGGTGGGAAGCTGGATGTGGGTATGTGTCCTGCTTGCTGCACTAGCGCCTCCTCTGGTCTGTCGGGGCGCCTGTTCAGGGGGGAGTGCAATGTCCCCCTGGTGAAACTCCTCATTGTCAGCTGAAAAGAAGCGGCTTGCGAAGTATCAGAGGAGGCACGTGGTAGTCTGCAGCCCTCCCCGGATCGGCAGAGGGGTTGGAGCAGAGACCGGGATGGCTCGGAAGAGTGGGGTAATTGGCTAAATACATTTGGGAGAAAAGGGGGGGGAAACCCCCCCCAATATGGGGGGACCCCCCCAATATATATATATACACATGTTGATATTCCACTCCTCATTAGTCGAGCACTCAACACCATTGACGGTTTAAAAAAAATGCTATATATATATATATATATATATATATATATATATATATATACACAGTGCATCCGGAAAGTATTCACACCCCTTCACTTTCCCCACATTTTGTTATGTTACAGCTTTATTCCAAAATGGATTAAATTCCTTTTTTTTTCATCAATCTACACACAATACCCCATAATGACAAAGCGAAAAAGGTTTTGTAGAAATTTTAGCAAATTTATTAAAAATGAAAAACTGAAATATTGCATGTACATAAGTATTCACACCCTTTACTCAGTACTTGGTTGAGGCACCCTTGGCAGCGATTACAGCCTCAAGTCTTCTTGGGTATGAAGCTACAAGCTTGGCACACCTATATTTGGGGTATTTCTCCCATTCTTCTCTGCAGATCCTCTCCAGCTCTGTAAGGTTAGATGGGGAGCGTCGCTGCACAGCTATTTTCAGGTCTTTCCAGAGATGTTCAATGGTGTTCAAGTCTGGGCTCTGGCTGGGCCACTCAAGGACATTCATAGACTTGTCCTGAAGCCACTCCTTCGTTGTCTTGGCTGTGTGCTTAGGGTCATTGTCGTGTTGAAAGGTAAACCTTCGCCCCAGTCTGAGATCCTGAGCGCTCTGGAGCAGGTTTTCATCAAGGATCTCTCTGTACTTTGCTCCATTCATCTTTCCCTTGATCCTGACTAGTCTCCCAGTTCCCGCCGCTGAAAAACATCCCCACAGCATGATGCTGCCACCACCATGCTTCACTGTAGGGATGGTATTAGCAAGGTGATGAGAGGTGCCTGGTTTCCTCCAGACGTGACGTTTGGCATTCAGGCCAAAGAGTTCAATCTTGGTTTCATCAGACCAGAGAATCTTGTTTCTCATGGTCTGAGAGTCCTTTAGGTGCTTTCTGGCAAACTCCAAGCAGGCTGTCATGTGCCTTTTACTGAGCAGAGGCTTCCGTCTGGCCACTCTACCATAAAGGCCTGATTGGTGGAGTGCTGCAGAGATGGTTGTCCTTCTGGAAGGTTCTCCCATCTCCACAGAGGAACGCTGGAGCTCTGTCAGAGTGACCATCGGGTTCTTGGTCACCTCCCTGAACAAGGCCCTTCTCCCCCGATTGCTCAGTTTGGCTGGGCGGCCAGCTCTAGGAAGAGTCCTGGTGGATCCAGACTTCTTCCATTTACGAATGGTGGAGACCACTGTGCTCTTCGGGACCTTCAAAGCTGTAGACATTTTTTTGTACCCTTCCCCAGATCTGTGCCTCGATACAATCCTGTCTCGGGGGTCCACAGACAATTCCTTTGACTTCATGGCTTGGTTTCTGCTCTGACATGCGCTGTCAACAGTGGGACCTTATATAGACAGGTGTGTGCCTTTCCAAATCAGGTCCAATCAATTGAATTTACTACAGGTGGACTCCAATCAAGATGTATAAACATCTCAAGGATGATTAGTGGAAACAGGATGAACCTGAGCTCAATTCTGAGTGTCATAGTAAAGGGTGTGAATACTTATGTACATGCAATATTTCAGTTTTTTATTTTTAATAAATTTGCAAAAAAATCTACAAAACCTTTTTCACTTTGTCATTATGGGTATTGTGTGTAGATTGATGAGAAAAAAAAGGAATCTAATCCATTTTGGAATAAGGCTGTAACATAACAAAATGTGGGGAAAGTAAAGGGGTGTGAATACTTTCCGGATGCACTGTACATATATATATATATATACATCAACACAGATACAGGAAAATACGTTTTAGTACATTGCAGGTATTATGTGTAATGAATGCCTGCCGAGTAATATATGTAGTGTAATATATGTAAAATATGTAGTATCTTGACTACCTGAAACAAGCACACACACAGGATTTGTTTACTTGAATATTGATGAGACCTCGGGAGCACAACACAGAACAGCCATCTTGGCAGGCATTCATTACAGAACCTGCAATGTATTAAAACTTTTTTTCCTGTATCTGTGTTCATATTCCGCTCATCATTAGTTGAGCACTTATAACACCATTGACGGTTTCGGAAAAAAACGCTACATATATATATATATTAATTTTTATATAAAATGTAAATATAAAATTTATAAAATATATAATATATATAAAATAAATATATATATATAAATATATATAGCGTTATATTTATATAGCGTTATATATACACATACACACACACACGTGTGTGTGTGTGTGTGTGTGTGTGTGTGTGTGTGTGTATCTGTTATTTTTTTTGGGGTTGCCCCTAAAATCAAATTTTTTTTTTTTGCTGCTGACCTAATTGAGTTTGGTTTGATGGAGTCACTAGAGGTAATTAACTATTAAAAAAATTCTTACTATTATGGGTATCGGCACCTTTTAGTTATTATTATTTGTATTACTATTACATATTATTATGTATTATTAAGTATTATTATTGTTACTGTTGTGGGTATTGGCACCTTTTTGTTTGACACAGCAAACTGATTTGTTGAATTTGGGTCTGACAGAAAGCATTTTAGCATGTGCTGTCTTTTATACAGCTGATATGTAAAAATCCTGTGAAGCTGTTAATTGTAGTAATTACCAATTATATGGTAAACTGAATTTTTGCCAAATTTAAAACATATGATTGAAGTGTGTGACAAGATGTTCTAATAAATGCCTAGGGAGACGTTATTGGAAGTCAAACAAAACGTCTCCCTCCCGTTGCCAGTCATTAGACATCTTTTGGTCTAGCAGCGGCTCATGTCGGAAGCCGTCAATGTGAAATATCACGCAGGCAACGTCGGGAGAGGCTAGATTAATATTGCTTTAAGTGCTTGTTGAACTTCAGTTGTGCTTACTAAGCACAAAGAAATATGCAGAAATGTTTGGCTATGCAAAATAACAGTGTAAGAATTTCACATCTTTAAATGAGAAGAACAGCAGGAATGGAAAGGACGGAACAATCAGACTGTTAACAAGACATTTAAAAGCATTTTGGTGTATTTAGTAATCCATCCATCCATTATCCGAGCCGCTTCTCAGGGTCGCGGGGATGCTGGGGCCTGTCCCAGCAGTCTTTGGGTGGCAGGCGGGGAGACACCCTGGACAGGCCACCAGTCCATCACAGGGCCAACACACACACACACACACACACACACACACACATTCATACCTTGGGACAATTTAGTACGGTCGATTCACCTGACCTACACGTCTTTGAACTGTGGGAGGAAACCGGAGCACCAGGAGGAAACCCACACAGACACGGGGAGAACATGCAGAGAACTCCACACAGAGGATGACCCCCAAGGTTGGACTACCCCGGGGCTCGAACCCAGGACCTTGCTGTATAGCGACCGCGCTAACCACGGTGCCACTGTGCTGCCCCTACCCAGTTTCAATCAATTGCAATTTCAGTGTTAGAGTAATCCATTGCTGATAATGTTGGGAGTACTTGTGACCATTGCTGGCTGTGATTTATGAAATGCAATGTTGCATCTCTGGTATATTACCAGAAATCAGTAAAAAAAAAAATTAGCCTTCTTTTGCTAGGTAGTATTGATTTAGTGTGGCCAGTAGAATTTCACAAAATAGCTTTTTGTTACACAGCCTTTGAAAATGCAGTAAAATAACTGCAACTTTTCCACTTTCACTCTCCCACATTCTGGGCCTCATTGCAAATATGCATTCTAATCTTGCGTTGTACAAGGCAGTGTGAGAATTAGTTATTAATGGTTAACAAAAGGGCCGTTTGAAACGTAATGTAGTTCATGTCAGGATCACTGATGCTCTTTGGAGAAAAGGCTTTTGTGTAATTGTGCATATCGGTAAGAGTACAGATACTTGGAAAAGCATCCTCACTAATCTCATTGGACTTGTCTTCATCTGCAGTTTGCAGACTACCCAGACCCAATGCTGTACAGTGATTACCTGCCAGAGCTGTCCCGCCATGTTTCCTGTAGCGGTCCAGCTCATCCGGAGCTGGGGGCAGATCAGGTGTCCTGGGAGGATCTGCGAGAAATGGACCTCCCGTCCTTCCGGCCAGCTTTCTTAGTCCTTTGCCGGGTTCTTCTCAACGTCATTCATGAATGCCTTAAACTGCGCCTTGAACAGAGACCTGCTGGAGAGCCCTCACTGCTCAGTATCAAACAGGTAAGCAGTTACCTCGCCATGCTTGCTTTAGCCCCAGTGCTGAAGACTAACTGAGTCATTACCTCCTTAAATCTCTTCACGTTGCATGTTCCTATATGTGCCGGATGTGAGTTGTTTTTTAAGGATATTTTATGATACAGCCACGCTGTATGAGAGGAATGTGGTATCAGCCCACTCATGTTGATGTTTATTTGTGCCCTGCAGTTGGTGCGTGAGTGTAAGGAGGTTCTCAGGGGTGGCCTCCTGATGAAGCAGTACTACCAGTTCATGCTGCGTGGTGTGGTCACTGATGCTCAGGGCTTACAGACAAATGCCAACATTGATGAGTTTGAGGAGGATCTGCACAAGATGCTGGTGGTAAGACTACTCTTTACCTTCTCTCCAATACAGTGAAGCTAAAGCTATAAGCCCTCATTCACGAATCTTACTAGCAGGTTTACCAATGCAGTAGAGGTAGTAGCGGGGCAGTAGCATTATCTTCATTAATTAACAGGTATTAGTGCTTGACTTTAACGCTTGCCTCCTTTTGATGATTTGATGTCCTGTAGGAGCTCCATAGAAGCACACTGCTGCACTAAAACACTGCCTGCTCTGTCAAGGCAGTATAGTTTCTAACTTAATCATTATCCACATTAAAAAAAACAAAAACATATATATATAAAATGATCCCAAAAGTAATGTCAATTTGTGTCGTTGTTGTCTTCAGAAACCGGTATCAGTAGCCAATCCTAAGAGACACCATTTGGTGCTACATTTTCAGTTGGCTATTATGGACCATCGTTAAGGGCCAGTTTCCATCTAATTGATTTTGGTTCATGGTAAACATTTGGGAAGTATGTGATTAGTCGACTAGTTCGTTAAATGTTGCTACCCTCACTACTACTACTACTACTACTACTACTACTACTACTTTTGGCTGCTCCCGTTAGGGGGCGCCACAGTGGATCATCCGTTTCCATCTCTTCCTGTCCTCTGCATCTTCCTCTGTCACACCAGCCACCTGCATGTCCTCCCTCACCACATCCATAAACCTCCTCTTTGGTCTTCCTCTTTTCCTCTTCCCTGGCAGCTCCATATTCAGCATCCTTCTCTCAATATACCCAGCATCTCTCCTCCACACATGTCCAAACCATCTCAATCCTGCCCCCCTACTTTGTCTCCAAACCGTCCAACCTGAGCTGTCCCTCCAATATACTCATTCCTAATCCTGTCCTTCTTCATCACTCCCAGTGAAAATCTTATCATCTTCAACTCTGCCACCTCCAGCTCCACCTCCTGTCAGTGCCACTACCTCCAAACCGTATAACATAGCTGGTCTCACTACCGTCTTGTAAACCTTCCCTTTAACTCTTCTCCTGACACTCTTCTCCACCCACTCCACCCTGCCTGCACTCTCTTCTTCACCTCTCTTCTGCATTAGTTGGCACCAAAAATACTAGTTAAACTTTATCATTATTTTATTAATGTACACATTTAAATTACATATCTACACAGTTTGCACTGAAATGTCATGTCTTCCTAGTCAAATGTTGCTTTATGAAAACAGAGCGTCCTTAGCCTGTTCGGCAGAGTTGCCACGTCCGCTTCTAATAAGCGACTTTGGGCTTCTTCTTTTTTAAAGTCGCTTGACTGGGGCACCGCTGACAGTAACACAGTAGAGTGCCTGCAGCTTTAACCAGTGAACTTGGATTACCACAGCATTTGTGTGGCGCAGTGCCACACAAAATCAGTGCCATACAAAGTCAAACCTCAGTTAGGGCCCATTTTTGAGTATGGGCCCTGACTGAGATTTAAGGCTTTTTTTTATATAACAGCGATGGCCATGATAACATAGGTCGGTTTTACTCTTGTACGTTGTGACACACAGTAAACATTTGTAATTTTTAGAGTCACAAGCAGTAGTTTTGTCTCTTCATATAACCATCCATCCATCCATTGTCCAAGCCGCTTATCCTGCTCTCAGGGTCACGGGGATGCTGGAGCCTATCCCAACAGTCGTTGGGTGGCAGGCGAGAAAACACCCTGGAAAGGCCACAGGGCCCACACACACATACACACACATACACACCATGGAAATTCAAAATCCAATGATACAGCGTTATTAAAATCTTCTACCTGATGCAGGGACAGACTTTGTGCAGAAAGGGGCTTTTAAAGTCAGTTTGGGCTCGGTATTTTTGAATGACCTATCTTTTGTGAGAATTTGCTCTTCATACTTATGCAAGAAAGTCCTTGGACTATTAGTTGAATCAGTATTTTTCTAGATATAACATACATGCAGTGGTCACACATTGAGGCATATTAGACCAATACTTGACACAACCTGTTGCAGTAAATAAATATCCAGTTAAGTTAGAAATCAGTGTATTCTGCATCAGTGTATTCATTTGTGGCACGTTTGGCAAATAAAGTCTATACATGTTAAAATTTACCCCTGGAATGTTGAAGATGAGGACAAGGCATAGATAATTCTGCTTCACAGGAGATGTTACGGGTGCTTTTCTGCAGAAGGAACATTTTACAAACTAGTGTGACAGCTGAGCCTGGTACATAGTTTACAGAATGATTAAATTCACAGTTGTCTGCCTGTTTGTTGGAAAAAAGCTGGCGGTGTGAGATGAATTGAATGCATCACCTGGACATAGCCAGAGGTGTTTGCAGTGAGTTAAGTTCAATCATAGATAAGGTTTTAGGAATCCGGCTTGTTCCAGTGCAGTCTCTAGACGGTGGTGGTAAAGACGGATGAGTAACATCTCTGAAAGTCATTAAGACACACAGAGCCAAGGGAAGAAGTCCAGCTTTATCTACTGACAGTATTTTCATTTAAATATGAAATGCTATATCAATCAGTTAAATGCTACTCAACAGCAAGGCCTTCCCTAAATGTTGGTCCTGTTGAAGGACTGGTATATTTTGAGTGTTCTCTTCGTCTGTACACCGTGTTCTCATCTCTGCCTCATTATCTCATTGTCTAACCACTATTTTAGTTGCAGCATACCCACTTCCTTCACATTCGGGGCCCCAGTTAAAAAGATAGATATCCAGACTTGCACGCAAATTCAGCCACATCAGAAATGGAGAGGTGTCACAATAAGTCTCGTCTATATTGGAGACGAAATGCCATCTTATCCACACCTAATTACCCTCTTCTCCCGACCACACGGTGATCCAGCGGTTAGCACTGTTGCCTCACAGCAGGAAGGTCCTGGGTTCGAACCTCAGCCCGTTCCAGGCCCTTTCTGTGTGGAGTTTGCATGTTCTCCCCATGTCTGCGTGGGTTTCCTCCCACCATCAAAAAGACACGCATCCATTATCCGAACCGCTTATCCTGCTGTCAGGGTCGCGGGGATGCTGGAGTGTATCCCAGCAGTCATTGGGCGGCAGGCGGGGAGACACCCTGGAAAGACGTGCATGTTACGGTTAATACTCCTGCCGGTGTGCCTGACCAAGGAAATGGAAAGAAGAACCGGAATTGGTCCCAGGGTGCTACACGGTGGCTGCCCACTGTTCCCAGTGTGTATGTTGGGGTGGGTTAAATGCAGAGGATGAATTTCCCAATGAAATTAATAAAGTACATCTTAGCCCCCCCACTGAGCCATTAGTGATCATGTATTTTTTAATTTTTTAATGTCGCACCTCTCCCTTCCCCATTGGACGTTGTGCACGTGATGTGCATGACGAGGCAGTAAATGGTATGTTCTTTCCCATGTAGCTTTACTGACAGCTGATGATGGCTTATGGCATGAAACAGGCTTGTACTGTCTCATAAAGAATTTACTTGACTCACTGGATTAAAGTACATCTTAATTTATCTTACTTTAGTGTGATATGAATAATTGGTATCAATTAGTACTTATGCTCAACGCTCAGTTGTTTTTTGCAAAAAAAATTTTTTTTGGTGGGGATTTTTTTGCCTCCTTTTTTCTCCCCAATTGTATCCAGCCAATTACCCGACTCTTCCGAGCCGTCCCAGTCTCTGCTCCACCCCCTCTGCTGATCCGGGGAGGGCTGCAGACTACCACATGTCTCCTCCGATACATGTGGAGTCACCAGCCACTTCTTTTCACCTGACAGTGAGGAGTTTCACCAGGGGGGCGTAGTGCGTGGGAGGATCATGCTATTCCCACCAGTTCCCCCTCCCCCCTGAACAGGCGCCCCGACTGACCAGAGGAGGCGCTGATTCAGCGATCAGGACACATGCCCACATCTGGCTTCCCACCCGCAGACACGGCCAATGTAGGACGCCCGACTAAGCCGGAGGTAACTTGGTAGGCAATGGAATAGACCGCTATGCGACCCGGACGGCCAGCTCTACTTTTTTTTTTTTTGAAAGAACTATCATCTGCTGTTGGAAGCCAGCTTTGTCCTAACAGGTGCAGGTTTGTTGTAACCAAAAAAAATCTACCAAACTATTTTTCTGGTAGTAATTGGCAACTATCATGAACCTTCCTCTTGACCAACTCGTCTTCATGAGATGCCCATGCACGGCTGTGTGTGATCAGGTTATGTCTTCTTGTGACTCTCAGTTGGACAGATCAAAACACGAGACCTGTTCATTAGATGTGCTTGCTGCCTTTTCATTAACTCAGGCAGGTTACGGGTTATTTCAGTCCTCCAGGCCTATCTGTCATCTCTCGCTCATTTAGCCACTGGTAATTTCCCTCCCGTTTCAAGTATGTTGTATAAGCCCGCTTAATTTAAAGAAAAAAGAGGGGGAATAATACCTCTCCCTCCACATTGACAATACTGCTAGTTACAGGTCTATTTGGGAGAAAAAAAAACTTCAATCAATACATTTTCTTTTGAGTAAAACCCATTTTTGATTCACTCTGTTGTACATAGAAGGCACCTGTTAACACTAGAATGACCAAAACGGTTGGATTTTCAAAGTTTAATTACTGTGGGAAAAAAAAGATACAGACCTATCGCTCCATGAATGCTCCTAAAATTGCATATATTTGCATTAAAACGAGTTTTACATCAATTGTACAAAAAAAAGTTATAAGATCTACCTAAAACCACTATGAGCCGTCAAAAAGACGGCTCGTAATTTGCACGTGATTGTGTGCGTCACGTCACTATTTATGACGTGTGTTGGTCGCATCATTTCCTTCGTGAAGTTCATTGCTCTGTCCTAGAAACACACTAGTGTCCTCCAGTGCAGAGAAATAGTCTAAACTGATTTTTGATTATCGCCAACATGTCTGGTTACAGACGCCATTACAGACGCACCATGACTACCACCGAGGTGCTGCAGTGTTTACAGGCGTCGGAAGCGACCATTTTAAATTGTTTGAAAAATATTATTAAAGTTGTTAAAATGTCAATTTTGGTGTCAGTTAGTTTCTTAACAGACATACTAACATATGCAATGCATTAATATCTCAATTGGGTATTTATCTTGACAGAATATAGAGTTTAAAACCGGCTGTCATTTTGACCGCCCATGGTCATTTTAGGTAGGAGTGAAATCCCAGTCGTTCTAGTGTTAAAGTGCTAATAACTAATCATATCTGCAATGTTATTATTAGATGTAATATTTTCTTTAATTTTTTTGTACTTTTTGGCAAAGCATTTGACAAAAACAGGGCTTGTGGTGACAGGCTCTGTACCTCCACCATCTCTCGGGTTGAACAATTTCAGTTAAAAAACATTTTTTCAGGAATATATACAAGAAATTACTATATACAGGTAAAACAGGAAGACAATAGTGCATTGGTGCAGAGTGCAAAGGTGCTGGAATAAATATGTCAACAGGTTACTTATATACGCATGTATACATACAATATACAGTATATACAGCATGCTTTGATTTATTATGACAAGTGTTAAGTGTTCATCAGAGTGACAGCCTGTGGAAAGAAACTGTTCTTGCGTCTGGTTGGTTTGGGGGTACAGTGCTCTGTAGCGCTTACCAGAGGGGAGGAGTTGGAACAGGTTGTGACTAGGGTGTGATGGGTCTGCATTAGGATTGGGCGATATGGACAAAATCAAATATTACAGTATTTTTGGATCAAATACTTCGATATCGATATTGTGGGGATGACTATTAGTGCTTTCACAAAACATTTACAAAACCAGATTTTCGATAAATAATCATCAGTAATGCCTGTAATAACTAAGTGGGTAATGGCAAATAATACAACATCTAGAAGAGTCTGGTAAATTCAGAAAATCAAATCACTTTACTGTAATGCAGCCTTTAAAACCAGGTAAAGACAATACTTATGCTATATTATGATATTCAAATTCACAGATGATATCTAGTCTTATATTACAATATCGATATAATATCGATATATTGCCCAGCCCTAGTCTGCAGTAATGTTGCCTGCCTATTTCCTGACTCTGGAGATGTACAAGTCCTGAGTGAAGGGCAGGTTGGCACCAGTTATTTTCTTTGCAGTCCTAACTGTCCATTGTAGTAGGTTCCTCTCCTGTTTGGTGGCCGATCCAAACCTGGATGTGCAGAGAATAGATGGGATTTTTGCAGAGTAGAACTGAATCAGCAGTTCTTGTGGCAGGTTGAACTTCCTGAGCTGATGGAGAAAGTATATCCTCTACTGGGCCTTTTTGATGATTGCGTCTGTGTTGGACACCCACTTTAGGTCCTGGGAGATTGTGGATCCCAGAAACCTGAAGGTTTCCACAGCAGACAGCAGCAGACAGAGTACTGTCGAGTATGGTGGGGGGAGACAGTGTTGGAGGGCGGCTCCTGAAGTCCACTGTCATTGCCACAGTTTTGAGCATGTTCAGCTCCAGGTTGTTATGACCACATGAGGGCCAGCTGTTCAACCTCCCATCTGTATGCAGAGTCGTCACTGTCCTGGATGAGGCCGATGATCGTTGTTTCATCTGCAAACTTCAGGAGTTTAACAGACGGGTCTCCTGAGATGCAGTCATTTGTGTAGAGGGAGAAGAGCAGAGGGGAGATCACACATCCCTGGGGGGGGGGGGGGATTTTCCCCATCCTCACCAGCTGTCTCCTGTCTGTCAGGAGGTTTTTGATCCACTGACAGGTGGGGGCTGGGGCTTGTAGGGTGAGCCGGGTGAATTTGTAGTGGAGGATGTCTGAGATGATGGTGTTGAATGCTGAGCTGAAGTCCACAAACAGGACCCTTGAGTATGTTCCTGGGGAGTTGAGTTGTTGCAAGCTGTAGTGCAGTCCGATGTTGACTGGATCATTCATTGACCTGTTTGGCCGGTAGGCAAACTGCTGGGGGTCCAGTAGGGGGCCAGTGATGTCCTTCAGGTGGTCCAACACCAGTGTCGCAAAGGATTTCATGACCACAGACGTCAGGGCAATGGGCCTGTAGTCATTTAATCTTGAGATACAGGATTTCTTGGGGACTGGGATGATAGTGAACCTTTTGAAGCAGGAGGGGACTTCACTCAACGCCAATGGTCTGTTGAAGATCAGTGTGAAGATGGGGGCCAGCTGGTCAGCACAGACTTTCAGGAGAGACACCGTCTGGGCCTGGTGCCTTCCTGATCTTCTGTCTCTGTAAGAGCTGACACACATCCTCTTCACAGACCCTGAGTGCAGCTGGGAGGGTCAGTGGTGAGGGCTGGCAGGGGGTGCAGTTGGTTTTGTGATGTTGTCAGAGAGGGTGAGGGGTGTGAGAGTGGCCTTATAAAACCTGCAGTAAAACACATTCAGGTCGTCAGCCAGTTGATGGTTCTCTGCAGTGTGGGGGATGGTCTCCTGTAGTTGGTGTTGTCCTACAGGCTCCTCCACACAGATGCAGGATCGTTAGCTGAAAACCTGTTTTTCAGCTTTTCAGTGTAGCCCGTTTTGGCCACTCTGATCTCCTTTGTCTGTGTGTTTCTGGCTCAATTGTACAGGATCCTATCTCCACTCCTGGAGGCTTCTTCCTTGGCCTGATGGAGCTGCCTGAGTTTAGCTGTGAACCAGGGCTTATTGTTATTGGAAGGTGTGGAAAGTTTTGGTGGGCGCCACACATGTCCTCACAAAAGCTGATGTAAGATATCACAGTGTCAGTAAGTTTGTCCAAGTCTGCAGATGCAACCTCAAAAACACTCCAATCAGTGCAGTCAAAGTAGGCCTGAAGCTCCAGTTTTGACTTGTTGGTCCAGCTCCTCGCAGTTTTAACCACAGGCTTTGCAGATTTTAGTTTCTGCCTGCAGGTTTAGAGAAGATGAATCAGACAGTGATCAGAGAGTCCCAAAGCTGCACGGGGGACAGAGCGATAGGCGTCCTTTAATATTGTGTAGCAATGATCCTGAGTGTTTTTATCCCTGGTGGGACACTTAACATGCGGTCTGTATCTTGGTAGTGTGTGGCTGTGGTTTGCTCTGATAAAATCCCCAAGGATCACGAGAAGGGAGTCCGGTTGTTTGTGCTCCATGTTTATTATCTGGTCGGCCAGGTGTTGTAATGCCTCACTAACACAAGCCTGGGGTGGAATATAGACACCAGCCAGAATAAAGGTACATCTGCCAAATACATCTGCCAAAAGTTGCCGCTTTCCAAATCACACTTTTACGTATTGTTAAGCCTGTCATAATGTTTTATGCTCTTGATCTTATTCCTTTCTTGCATTATTTGTTCTTGAGTCATTTTTAGTATTCATGAGTTTTATAAAGCAGTTTGTAATGGCTGTTTTTAAAAAAGTTAGGGACTTGGTTCTTTAACATAAGCAGTTAAATGAGAAATGTTCTGTGGTTATCTACTGTAGTTCATCACGTCTTCATGTGTCTGTAGGTCTATTTTGACTACATGCATAGTTGGATCCAGATGCTGCAGCAGTTGCCCCAGGCCTCACACAGCTTAAAGAACCTTCTAGAGGAAGAATGGCACTTCACCAAGGTCATCACCCCTTATATCCGTGGAGGGGAGGCCCAGTCTGGTAAACTCTTCTGGTCAGTTGCCCTACACCCCATTTGTCTTTTATTTCTGTTTTAAATTCATTTGTAGCATTTCATCATATACTCATGTTAACCAACTGCATGCCTTTTTCATATTGGCGGTTGTTTTTTTTCCCCTCCTTGGTGTAAGTTTACATTTTAATGGTAATTTGTATGAAGCTCACGACACTCTTCTGCTCTTTGCAGTGATATTGCTGGGATGCTGCTCAAATCCACAGGGGACTTTCTCGATGCTGGCCTACAGAAGAGTGGAAATGAATTCTGGGAAAGTGCAGATGACAGCACAGCATCAGATGAGATCAGGTAAAGGGACATGACTAGATTATATTATTCAGATCAATACTTTAGTGATCTGCTCTGGTCAATGGGTTTTTACTTCAAACCCCTTTTTGTTGTCTTAGGCGTTCGGTCATTGAAACTAGCCGGTCACTTAAGGAGCTGTTCCACGAGGCAAGAGAGAGAGCTTCCAAAGCTTTGGGCTTTGCCAAAATGCTTCGTAAGGTGAGAGGCTGCCACAGTTCTTTGTTTTCTTTCTCCGTTTCAGTCTCCTGACAGTGCGAGGCCACGACGTGCTTTGCTTACGCAGGTTTTCCGTGACCTGTTTTTCTGGCCGAAGATCTGGGACTGTGTGTTCTGACATACTTTGTTTGCTTGCTCTTCTGCAGGACCTGGAAATTGCTGCAGAATTCAGTATTACCAGTGGGGTGCCTTTTCTCCTGAATGCACTCAAGGAGAGAAATTATGTCAAGGTGTCTATTAAATTTCCCCTTTCTACTTGGCAGTACTTTATAATCAGTTGTTCGTGTTTCTTTCTCCTCTGTTATTACCACAGTCATTCCCCCTTTTGAGTTTGAGCAACTTTCCAACCTTGCCATTTGTCCTCATATATGTCCAGGTTCAGATTCTGGGCCTAGAGGAACTGGAGGTTTTTGTTCCTTGTGGCTTGATGCACCAGCGACCCCTCATCCTGCAGCTCCTGAATGCTGCTGCTGGAAAAGACTGCTCCAAGGAGCCAGATGAGATGCCTGAGGATGAGGCCTACTTGCTTATAGGGAAACATGGACCCGGCGACACTCCTACCACTTCTGACTGGGTTGAGTGGGATGGAGAGTTGCTCAAACTGGTTCCCCAGATGGAGACTGTGGACACACTAAGAGCCATGAAGGTGCGTGGCATTTCTTTCTTTTTTTTCCCCCCTCAGGATTATACAAACTAAAATTGGCTGTGCACCTGAGTTGCTGAAGCACCTTTTGGTTTAATCATATTTCAGGTTGAGAACATGCTCTTGATTGTGATGCAGTCCGCTCACCTCGTGACCCAGCGTAAGGCCTTCCAGCAGTCCATGGAGGACGTTCTCACTCTGAGCCGGGAGCAGACCTCCAGTCAACCTCTTATTGCTGGTGCTCTGGAGCAGCTCAAGGTATTCATGTACATACATGCTATGATGCCTAACCATTTCTTAAGTTCAAGTCCTCACAGCTACAAGTTTATGTGTGTCCTACTTCCATACATTATGTACTGTCAGTGCTATCAAACACCGTTACTCATCGTTAAGCTTGAGAAATAAGACAAGGTATAATAAAGCACTTTCAGGCCAAGTTTCAAAAATATTTCTTGGATGTGAATATGCAAACGTTCACATTTTCAGCAGTCAGGAGTCCCAATAGCCACTTGTTATTTTCCGTCATCGCCCTCCTCATGTTGTCCCAAAGAAGGTACCGGTTTTGCAGTTTTGTATGTTAATACCGATGTTTCCGTTGACGTTGAGGCCTGGTTGAGGTTGAATTTCAACATCTTATCTCAATAGTTTTTTAACAAAGAAAAGCAAATCTCTTTCCCATACACGACTGACACTCACTGTCTGCTACCATTTTTGTCTTTGCACAGAATGAGGCACTGCAACTATGCATCAAGATCAACACCGCCATCGACCGGGTGGAGTACATGTTCACATCGGAGTTTGAGGCAGAGGTGGAGGAGTCCGAGTCAGTCACTTTGCAGCAGTACTACAGAGAGGCCATGATACAGGGCTACAATTTTGCATTTGAGGTCAGAGCATATTGGGCTTAAAATGGGTCGGTGGCATAAACCTCTTCAACATTACTTCTGTGTACAACTGATGGAATACATCAGAAATGGAGCTAAAAAAACTGGCAAGATCAAAAAGGGTTCTGTTGTTGTGCAAATGTGCACTACTCTTAAACTGTCATGAAGTCAACTCACATGTTTTGTAATAGTCCTACAATTTATCTATAACCACATAGTTTAATTTGGCATCAGAAAATGTGAACTTGTGAAAACTATTTAACACTATACAACATGTGACTCCATTTGTCACATTGAAATGTATATATCTGTCACATGCGCATGGATAAAGCTAGAATTTTTTGTTTTATTTTTAGATAGCACCGATGGACACTTAAAATGAGCACTGATATGTATAATTGGGTTCTGCTGAAATTTTGACTAAAAGGAGTGCACATAAATAGGTGTGTGTAAATGTTGTAATTTCTAGTGTTGATTCTTACATATCTCCAGAAGACCTTGGATCAAGCTCACCAAATAATTTTGAGTCGGCTAATGTTGAAAACAGCTGAAAGGAATTAAAACAATGTTATTTTCATGGACTTCAAGGTCCTGAAAGACCACCTATATCTCACCCTACAACATTTCGGCCCTAGTATTTCCCACCGCTGTCCCAGCTCAGTTAGTCACTGCTTGTCTCTGAGCAGCTCCTTGCTGAACAGCACCACAGTGGTCTAACAGTCCAGATTTGCTCCCTAAATCTCCCAGCATACATCAGCCTTGTCATGAAAGGGCTTATATGATACGCTTTGAAGCTTTTGATATGCAAATATGATTTTTGAATATGGATATTGATTGTGCGCTAACCACTGACACGATGGCGCAGTGGTTAGCGCGGTCGCCTCACAGTAAGAAGGTCCTGGGTTCAAGCCCTGGGATAGTTCAACCTTGGGAGTCGTCCCGGGTCGTCCTCTGTGTGGAGTTTGCATGTTCTCCCCATGTCTGTGTGGGTTTCCTCCAGGTGCTCCGGTTTCCTCCCACAGTCCAAAGACGTGTAGGTCAGGTGAATTGGCTGTACTAAATTGCCCCTAGGTGTGTGTGTGTGTGTGTGTGTGTGTGTGTGTGTGTGTGTGTGTGTGTGTGTGCTCTGTGATGTACTGGCGGCCTGTCCAGGGTGTCTCCCCACCTGCTGCCCGGTGACTGTTTGGATAGGCTTCAGCATCCCGCGACCCTGAGAGCAGGATAAGCGGTGTTGTGTGGTAGACAGTTATAAGAGGCTGACATTATAGAAGTAATTATAAAGTCACCATATAGAATTAAGGAACTAATTAAACTTCTCCACAATGCTTTCAGATGTCATATTGGCATACCAGGGAGTTGAGGAGATAGTAGTAAACAGACCGCTGCTTCCCTATAAATCTGCTTTTGTTGTCGAATTCTTCACAGTACCACAAGGAGGTTGTGCGCCTAATGTCAGGAGAGTTCAGGCAAAGAATCGGAGAGCGCTACATCGCCTTTGCCCGCAAATGGATGACATATGTCCTGACCAAGTGTGAAAGTGGCAGGGGCACCAAGCCTAGGTGAGATGATGCTTGCTGATCTTAGAGGACATTGTATTGACTTTTTTTTTCCTAACTTGTCATGATTGCTTCACTGTCTTTTCATCAATCTTTGCAGAAGTTTTCTGCAAATAATGTCTCAGGTATTGATGGAGAAGTTGGAGAGTTGTTAATATTAATGTGTATTTGAACCTTGAATGTTAATCTTAAAACTTAAAATGTGAAGTCGTGGGTCTTTCAAGAATCACTGCATTTTGTTTTCTTCTGTAGAAACTGTTTCCTGTATAGGACATTTAAGTTAGTGTCTAGCGGATACTCTCCTCTGCCTCTGACACATGTGCAAATGCCAGTCACTAGAAACCTTTATTCTACTCATTTGTTCTGTTGATATACTGCAGTCTGTTGTACCCAGAGAGTTTTAAGTCATAAAACCAGATTATTTCTGTTATGCGTCTCAGCTGTATGACCCGTCATGGCAGCCATGTCCTTAATGACAAGCTCTTGATCTTATTATTAGCAATAGAAACCTGCAGAACTATCGGTTTGGAGACGGACTAATTTCAGAATGGTATCAAAAGGCGGATTGGTGCAGCATTAGCAGTAATGCTGACGTTCTACCGGACCGTTGTGGTGAAGAGGGAGCTGGGCCGGAAGGCAAAGCTTTCAATTTACTAGTCAGTCTTCGTTCCAACCTGCACCTATGGTCATGAGCTTTGGGTAGTGACCAAAAGGGTGAGATCGCGGATACAAGCGGCTGAAATGAGTTTCCTCCGTAGGGTGTCTGGGCTCAGCCTTAGAGATAGGGTGAGGAGCTCGGACATCCGGAGGGAGCTCGGAGTAGAGCCGCTGCTCCTTCGCGTCGAACGGAGCCAGTTGAGGTGGTTTGGACATCTGATTAGGATGCCCCCTGGATGCCTTCCTTTGGAGGTTTACTGGGCAAGGCTAACTGGGAGGAGACCCTGGGGTAGACCCAGAACTCGCTGGAGGGACTACATGTCCAATCTGGCCTGGGAACGCCTTGAGATCCCCCAGGAGGAGCTGGAGGGCGTTGCTTAGGGAGAGGGACATCTGGAGTGCCCTACTTAGCTTGCTGCCACCATGACCCGACCCCGGAGAAGCAGCTGAAGATGAATCAATCAATCAATCAATCAATCAATCAATCAATCAATCAATCAAAAGGTGTCAAAAATGAGTACACGGGGTGACTTTTCAATTTAGTATTTTCAAAAGTTAAAAGTTACTCCATTCTTCTCATTATGACCAAGAAACAAGTCATTTTACTTATCCAGAAGTAGAGAATACGTACAGCTGCTTGGAAGAGGATATTTAGTCCTCTCATAGTGAATATCCAGTGGAGGACTTGGGTTTTGCAATGACCAAACCAATGCTGTACTTCTCAGATGTGAGATAATTCAAAGCATAAATGAGGATTGAAACCAGACTTTTACAGCCTTACATAATGGTGTAAAATTTGATTACATAAAGGTGATGACACGTAAAATTATTTGCCAACAACTGCCTTTTGAGTATTTTTATTAGCTTGCTTAACTGATCTTTAGTTTGCAGGAGTTTAAATGTTGGAGCTGCAGAAAACATGTTGAACACGTTGATAGGCTGTCATCTCCCTCTCCGTTCTGCAGGTGGGCGACTCAGGGTTTTGATTTCCTTCAAGCCATCGAGCCTGGCTTCATATCAGCGTTACCTGAGGATGACTTCTTGGTAAAATAATCTTTCTCCTACACGTTTTTCCTCCCCAATTCTCCTCCAGGATTATCTAAAATAGGACAATACAAGTCCTGTTAAGAACAACACGATTAAATCCAGTGAGTCAAGTAAATTCTTTGTGAGGCAGTACAAGCCTGTTTCATGCCATAAGCCATCATCAGCTGTTAAATAACGTAAATAAATAGCTGTCGAATAACATGGTTATGCGTCTGGGTAGCGTAGCGGTCTATTCCGTTGCCTACCGACACTGGGATCGCCGGTTTGAATCCCCGTGTTACCTCCGGCTTGGTCAGGCGTCTCTACGGGCACAATTTTGTCTATGGGTGGGAAGCCGGATGTGGTATGTGTCCTGGTCGCTGCACTAGCACCGCCTCTAGTTGGTCGGGGCGTCTGTTCAGGTGGGAGAGGAACTGGGGGGGAATAGCGTGATCCTCCCATGCGCTGTGTCCCCCTTGCGAAACTCCTCGCTGTCAGGTGACAGGGGAGACATGTGGTAGTCTGCAGCCCTCCCCGGATCGGCAGAGGGGGTGGAGCAGCGACCGGGACAGCTTGGGAGAGTGGGGTGATTCGCCAAGTACGATTGGGGAGAAAAATCCCCCCCAAAAAAAGAAAAGAATAAGATGATTATAACTGGTATCTATTAAATGTGGATTTGTTTTTGGGTTTCCTTCGCAGAATTTGCAAGCTCTGATGAATGAGTGTATCGGACATGTGATTGGCAAGCCCCACAGCCCAGTCACTGGACTATACATTGGTAAGACGCTCTTTGGTGATGAGAATTTTGATGCAAATGTAAAGTCAGAGATTAAGCTCAGCATGTAGTACATATAGTGGTCTCTTAACACTAGAACGACCAAGGCTGTCATTTTGATGGTTTTGGATTTTCAAAGTTTAATGACTTTGTGGGGGGAAAAAAGATACAGACCTGCTGCTCCCTGAGTGCCCCTAAAAGTACATATATTTGCATTAAAATGAGTTTTAGATCAATTGCACAAAAAAAGTTATGATAAGATCTACCTAAAACGACTATGAGCCTTCAAAAAGACAGCACATAATTTGTGCGTCATTGTGTGTGTCATGTCACTATTTGTGACACGTGTTGTTGCATCATTTCCTTCATGGAGTTCATTGCTCTGTCCTAGAAACACACTAGCGTCCTCCAGTACAGAGAAATAGTCTGAATTGGATTTCTGATTATTTCCAACATGTCTGGTTACAGACGCCGTTAGACGCACCATGACTACCACCGAGGCATTGCAGTATTTACAGCGTTGGACAGCGGCCATTTTAAATTGTTTGAAAAACAGTATTAAAGTTGTTAAAATGTTAATTTTGGTGTCAGTTAGTTTCTTAACAGACATACTAACATATGTAATGCATTAATATTTCAACTGGGTATTTATGTATAGAGTTTAAAACCCGGCTGTCATTTTGACCACCCGTGGTGGTTTTAGGTAGGAGTGACAGCCGGTCGTTCTGGTGTTGGGAACAGTGAGTCACGCCGCCCTGGTCGTCTGTGTTAAGCAGGCAAACCAGCATTGACAGATTCACCGTCTGTTAAGTGGTGCTCTAAAGGTTGTTGAAGTGGGCTTGTGACTTTCAATCACCAAACTGTAAGGGGGGAAAACTCCTACCATGGAGGCTCCTGTCAGCAAGGCACTAAAGCCACAGCTGGTTATCTGAGGCCGGTGAGTGACCAGCAGCAGAAGACTGGTTGCACAGGACACATCAGCCGGGAATGTGTGAGGCAGGGCGTTGCTGCAGTAGAGCGTGTTTGCCTGGCACGCCTTCCCCCGGATAAAGAAAAATTGAATATTAGATCCAGCAAAAATGAGTTGCCAGCTGTGGCTTAATATTTTTCGACCAGTGCCAGTGTCCAAGATGTGGAAAATCCTCTGTGTTTCACACCTTCGTCGTCAGGAATTATGAGGAATGGAGCAGCTAACAAACGACACTTGGCTAAAAACACAAAAAGGCAAGAAAACATTTTTGAAATAGAAAAGAGCAACGTCTGAGCAGAGTGGTGAGATTTGTGCTAGTTTACAGTCATGGCCATAAAATGGATAAACAGGAATGATGAGGGAACAGAACGGCATTCCAGAATGCATGACTTGATCTTTGTCTCAGATGGGTTAGAGTAGAAGACACCCATGCCGGCTCCCACATAGTTCCCTGATGAACAGCACAGAGAGTTGTTGTATTGTCAGTGGCGGTGGCGCTGGAATGGACATTTTAATGGAACATCCTTCCTAAAACACAATTCATAACCGTTCAATGCTTGGCGGCCCAGACAAGACACCAGTGTGTCTTGTAATTCTAGTTCAGCTGCATGGACAGACAGCTATTGCAAGAACAGCTCTGTCGAGCCTGTGAGCAATAGAGGAAATTTTATTGGGCCTCATATTCTTTAATAATTGAGTTTTTAGCACCAACACTGAAACAACTGTTATAGCGACCAGGACACATACCCAAATCTGGCATCCGACCCGCAGGCACGGCCAATTGTGTCTGTAGGGACGCCCGACCAAGCCGGAGGTAACACGGCGATTCGAACTGGCGATCCCCATGTTGATAGGCAACGGAACAGACCGCTACGCTACCCGGACGCACGTTTTTGTGTGTGATGTTTTTAGCCAATGTTCCAACTATTGAGTGCATTTATTTCTTTTGTTTTTCAGCACCCAGGAATAGTCCTCGACCTGTGAAGGTCCCCCGCTGCCATAGTGACCCTCCAAACCCCAATCTGTTCATCCCCAGTGCTGAAGGGTTCAGGTACATGTGCTGGACCTGAAGAATAAAATGTTAACTTTTTACAGTAATGTAAAAATGAAATGTGTGTGTCTGCATCTTTATGCATATTCTTTCCTGCATGGCTGATGTTGCTTCTGCTTTTAATTGATGGGTTCTGATGGGAAAAGTAATGTGTTTCTGCCTGTGTGTAATTTCTCTGATTATGGGTGTTTCTCTGTGTGTGTGTGTGTGTGTGTGTGTGTGTCTGTGAGTGTGTGTCTGTGTGAGAGAGAGAGAGAGAGAGAGAATGCACATGAACACAATGCTTTTTTGTGTGTGTGCATGAGAGAGTGTGGTTGTGTTTGTTCATCAGCTTACCACTGAGTCACTCATACAAACACACACATCCCACAGAAGCCCTCTCCCCAGAGCAGAGCTCCTCAGTTTGTTTTTTCACCACAGCTCTCGAAGTCTCCCCTGCGACCTTCGGAACCAGCTGTTCCCCAATGGCCCCCGCCCCATTCCCCAGGGCCCGGGGGAACACGGCCACACCAAAGCACCCGGCAGCGCCCCCAATGATGTCAGGTAGCCTTGCCCCCCAAGTCACCTGCTCGAATCGGTTGTCAAAACAGAGTCGCAGCTCCAGAGACCTAAAGCCACCACTCAAATGCCCCTAATTTCCCCCCCGAATGTTCTAGACTTGAAAGGAGAATAATGGACTCATGTAAACACATGCTTTTGCCCTAGACCACTTAAATCTTTATTGCTGAAGTTGGGTAACTCTTCCATTGACACATTTGAAATTAGTTTGGCCCCAGCCGTGATTTCCTGCAAGTTCCTCACATTATGCATGATGGATTGCAAAAGGTGGAAGTTGTGCTCAGTTTTTCAGTGAGGGCACACAGGATCAGGACTGATGGAGATGCTTCTGACCCGGAAAACATGTTCCTTATATATAGGGTTGGGTATCGTTTGGATTTTAACGATTCTAATTCCGATTCTGCTTGTTTTGTTCCAGTTCTTAACGATTCTCGATTCCGGTTCTTTGAGAGGCGGGCTCAAAACAGGTCACGTGCTTCTTTCACAGAAGAAAAAATTATTTAAAAAAAAACTTTATATAAGCCATTCTGTTTTAAGAACGGATCATTCATGTGAATGTCTCATTCTTAAGTTTACATTTAGAACAACTGCCTTAATACATGAAGATGAAGAAGTAAAGACACAGTCACACTCTGGTCCGGACAACCAGGTGTTAAACTCCTTAAATTAGAAACAGTTCTTGTTTAGAAAAATTAGCATATCTGCCTTCGCAGGCTGTGTACGCGAGCGTTCAGCACAGAAGAAACACATTCCAGTGTTTGCATACAGTTTACAGCAGTTCGCTCGTGTATAAGTTGTTTGCTGTCTCGCTATTGCGAAGAAGACAAACGTCATTAATTTTCACCCACCCAACTGCGACGAGGTGCTGCTTGCTGCGGGCTCCGGGTTGGCTGAAGAGGACCCCGAGGCAGGAGATGGAGCCCGGTGCAACGTGTCAGACCCGGTACACTGGTTCATTTGTACACCGCGTAGGCGAAGGTGTTTGGTCATAGTTGTTGTGCGTCCTCCCTTGCACGACATAATGTTGCCACAGGCGCTGCACTGTGCCAACCCTTCGACCATCACTTGCTCTGGTCCATGATGGCGCACGTTGGCTGTTGCGTCGGCCAATAGACAGTGCGGAACCTCGAAGTGCACTGACTTGAAACAAACGATGCGCACTGAAACATTTAGCTAGCTAGCTTACAACTGACCTCAACATTGCCAGACCGTACTGTAACGATAGCTAACGTTAACGCTTGCTAACAATGGAAATTCAAAAAGAGTTTAAACCCTAGCCCTAACCAACAACCAATTACGTTTACTTCCGTGCCTACACCCCGTTGGATCTAGCATCAACCATTTAACTTGCGGAGGCGGAAACTACGGAAACTGCATGCCGCCACCACGGAAACCGAACATGAGTGAAATTTATTTAGGAACCGATAGGCAGAATCGAAATTTGAACTTATTAACGATTCCATTGGGATCGCCATTTTGGAACCAGTTCTCAATGCCCAACCCTACTTATTTATGTATTCGCTGCTACCTACGTTGTCAGAACTGTTTTGCTTTGTGTGACAGTGGTCTGCCATAGCAGATATCTCATTTGGGTATCTGTTTCGACAATGATAGTGCGAGTCAACAAAAAGTCAGTCTGCCATTTTGCGTAACTAGAGCATGTGACTATCGGCCCCGCATCGTAGTGTATTGTGGAGCTGTCTGTGCCCCTGAGCAAGGCAGTGGGAAAAGAAGTGGAGTTGGTCCCCGGGCGCAGCATGAAGGCGGCAGCCCGCTTCTCCTAGCTACACAGATCACATCTAGGATGGCTTAATCTGCACTAACTGCATTTGCCCAAGGGGATTAATAAATTAAATTAAGATTTTGGCTTTCTGTTGGTGTCTTTGAGAAACACGTCTTTGTTCACAAGCTCAGGGCAGGCTGACCCAGTCAATACGGGTCATGCTGCTAAAGGGAGACGTTAAATACGGGGTGCATCCTGTATTCAGATAATATATGTAGCTTTTACAGTAAACGTATTGAATCACTGGAGGATTAACTATGGAAAAATATTGAAAAATTATAACACTGCGTGATACACAAATGAAGGTGACGCGCATGGCATTTATTCAGGATACAGACAGTTTTCTGAATTCCTATATCGAAGCAATGGCACTTTTCAGCGAACTATTCAGGCAAGGATCAAGGTTTAATCTGAGCAGACCGGTAGGCTACATAAAACACACAGAATGCCAGAAATGCAGAAAATGGCTACCGGTACAAGAGCATCCTTACTAGTCAAGGTCGGAGACTGAGACTGTTGTGCTTGGTGTGAACGATGGGAAAACACACGCTACCTCCTTGCAAATCTAGTGCCATTAACAAATTAGTTTTGCTTCTATGCTAATAAATCGCTGCTATTAGATTTTGGCTTAATGTGGCTGTGTTTCTAAACCACGCACTCTGCAGATGAAACTTCCTGTGTTTGCATTGTATAACGATGGCTATCACAGCGCATGCTGAAATGCTAATGTTCTCGATGGGCAGACTGCTGGGAATAGCTCTTTCTGTTGTGTTGAATAGCAAATGTCACGGTACAATCTAATCATACCTTTCTTGATTTTAAGTGTTCTAGAGTATGTCAGTTATAGATTTAAGCCTCAGTTGTACATCTGTTGCTGGAAGCTTTTCTAGTCCCCTGTGTAACTCAGAATTTACGTCTTGGTTGTTTTAAGCTGCACAAGTGATCAAATCTGTAACCAAGCGACCTTAAAGTTCAAAAACCATTGAAAACTCATATTTAAGGGGACACAGTCAGTTGTGCTAAAAGCTTGGTTGATCTATTGAACTTGGAATCGGAGATTATTGTGCTGATCCTGAATCCCCCTTGTAATAGATATCAGACATACTCTGTGTTCATCAACATAATGCCACATGTAACTCTCCGTTAAGGGGGTCCAGTTTCCATGAGAATGACCGTCTGTCGTCAGTTGCAGCAGAGCTGCAGTTCAAATCTCTGAGCCGCCACTCCAGCCCCACAGAAGATAGAGAAGGTTGGTGTCCTCTTCAACATGGCCTGCTTGGCTGCTCTCGCCAGGTCTGCAATGTGCACATTCAAATGATGGGCTGGTTTCTTTTTCTCTCTCCTCAGAGCCTTCCTATCCTAAAGGAGACCCAAGCAGTGTTGCCCGCCGTAGCTGGGAGCTCCGTACTTTCATCAGCCAGTCCAAGAGTAAGAACGTTCAAAGATGTGGTAGATGTGCTATAGCATCAGAGGCAATGCAGTCTTATTTAGACCATGTTGGATGATGAGTGCTCTCTCCTCTTGTTGTCCTCAGATATGGCAGCCCGTCAGAGCCCCATGGAGGCGGTCCGTCGCTCCATTCGTGCCTTTGAGGAGAAACGCTATGCCGTAATGAAGCAGCGCAACATCATCGGCCAGGTGTGCCACACACCCAAGTCCTATGACAACGTCATGCAGGTTGGCCTCAGGAAGGTGACCTTCAAGTGGCAGAGGGGCAACAAGATAGGTAAAGCCAACTGAGAACAGTGTGTGCGCTTTTGTCGTGGCTTGTTGAGGTCACATTTCAGTTATTACATGGATGTCTGGTTTGTGAAAACAGGTGAAGGCCAGTATGGCAAAGTGTACACCTGCATCAACGTTGACACTGGAGAGCTGATGGCCATGAAGGAGGTATGTTTCCGACAAAGACCAATTAGTTAATTAAAAAGGAATGGTGTCTGCTGAGATGTGGAACAGGATGTTTCAGTCTTTTTTTGATCTTGTTTTCAAAAAGATCCGATTCCAACCTAATGACCACAAAACAATCAAAGAGACTGCAGATGAGTTGAAAATATTTGAAGGAATTAAACACCCAAACCTGGTGCGTTACTTCGGCGTTGAGCTCCATCGGGTAAGAACAATACTGCTGTTTCATACCAACCATCATTCGTCATGCCAAATGTCACCGCCATAGGATTTAGGAGCCATTTGAATGGTACTGATCACTCTTGTACTCCCGCCTCTCTCGCCCACTCATGTGTAGGAAGAGATGTACATCTTCATGGAGTACTGTGACGAGGGAACTCTAGAGGAGGTGTCTAGACTGGGGCTGCAGGAACACGTTATCAGACTCTACAGCAAACAGATCACTACAGCAATCAATGTTCTTCATGAACACGGCATCGTCCACCGCGACATCAAAGGTCAGTTACCACGTTTGGCCACCTGTGTCAACTCGTCTCACATTAGTCCCCCCCCCCCCAAAAGCATCCATTGTACATCTGACTTTGTTTGTCCAGTGATAACGAATTAAACATAAAAGCTTTTAGTGATGCTGTAGGTGTATCCACAAAGGTTTGTGGTTTGTTGCATTTTCTGTTCAGTCACGTTGAAATGAGTAAAATCTGCAGGTCATGAGATATTGATGGAACTTTCATTCTGGATTATTCTTTCATGTTATCCGAGTTTGAGAACATCTTTAGTACTGCATATTTTAACAGCATTGGAATTGTAAAGGTGGCACGGTGGCGAAGTGGTTAGCACGGTCGCCTCACAGCAAGAAGGTCCTGGATTTGAGCCCCGAGGTAGTCCAACCTTGAGGGGTCATCCCAGTTCGTCCTCTGTGTGGAGTTTGCATGTTCTCCCCGTGTCTGCTTCGGTTTCCTCCGGGTGCTCCAGTTTCCTCCCACAGTCCCAAAGACATGTAGGTCAGGTGATTCGGCCGCACTAAATTGTCCCTAGGTGTGAATGTGTGTGTGCACGTGTCGGCCCTGTGATGCACTGGCGGCCTGTCCAGGGGGTCTCCCTGTCTGCTGCCCAATGACTGCTGGGATAGTCGCCAGCATCCCCACGACCCTGAGAGCAGGATAAGCAGTTGGGATAATAGATGGATGTATGGAATTGTAAATGTAATTTTTGGTTTGGTTACGTTGAACAAACCTGTCTGTGGTGTACAGCAGGCCAGCGAGCTCTCACCGCCATGTTTCTGCTGTTGTTTTGATATCAGGAGCCAACATTTTCCTGACGTCATCGGGTCTGATCAAACTGGGTGACTTTGGCTGCTCAGTCAAACTGAAGAACAATGCCCATACCATGCCAGGGGAGGTGAACAGCACCCTCGGAACAGCAGGCAAGAAAACAATTGTTTCATACCACCAGCAGGTGTCACTGTTTCTCCAGAAAAACACTGAAAGATTTATCTGTTTGCAAACACAAAATAGTGACTATTCAAGTTCAATGTAAAGGTACTGCAAAGCAAGCATTCACCATCCAAATGACGATTATATTAAGTGACCCCCCCCCTTTTTTTTTTATTAGCGTACATGGCACCTGAAGTCATCACAAGAGCGAAGGGAGAAGGCCACGGGCGGGCAGCAGACATCTGGAGTCTCGGCTGTGTCCTGATTGAAATGGTAACTGGAAAGGTAAGGAAATTAGCCTGAGGCAAAATCCACTCCAGCTGTCAGGCCATGCATTGTGCTCTGCCCACTTGTTCCCCATAGTACCTTTTTGTTGTCTGTGTCACTAAAGAATTATATAACGCACAACTGGTTGCAAACAAAGATAAGTAATGAGGGCTCAATGGAAAACTGAAGCAAAAACACACAACAAATTGTCTTGTACTGCTGGCTGCCAGAACAGTAAAAAGTACCAAGGATTCTAACAAATTAAGTTTAAACAATAGCAAGACAATTACTATATGTATGTACACAGCAGTCCTTGTTTTTAGAGCATAATTTGGTTACGCTCACCTGAAAGGAATTGTGGCTTAATTTGGAGCAGCAGTGGCTTTTCCAGATCCGCAAGTAAATTTGAATTCTTGTGTGAATTATCTGTTCATAAAATGTGTATGCAGACGTAAACAAGTCAATTTGTGTTTCTAGCAAATGTTATTTCCTAGATTATGTTAGTTATGTTATTGTTATTTTAGTAGTCCCCCCACCCCGGCCAGATCAGTCCGCCACCCCGGACAGATCAGTCCGCTGTCAGTCTTAAAGGGTTTCAACAGTCACAGATTAAGCGCTGGTTATAATGTATGTTATCCACCAATACATGTACAACCTGCCGTTAGGATCAGATGATTTTGCTTGTCAATGATCGACTACATTTTTTACATTTCACTCCTGTAAACCACGAGACTTAGCAGTACTGCAGATTTTAAAACACAATAACCCTCTAAATTATGTAGAGAATATCATTTAATATTATCTAAAAATATCTGTGGCCTCAGGTAAAATACCTGAAGTCATCCAATGATAGTTTCTCTTTATTTTCAAAAAGATATCGGGGCGTCCGGGTAGCGTAGTGGTCTAATCCATTGCCTACCAACACGGGGATCGCCGGTTTGAATCCCCGCGTTACCTCCGGCTTGGTCAGGCGTCACAGACGCAATTGGCCGTGTCTGCGGGTGGGAAGCCGGATGTGGGTATGTGTCCTGGTCACTGCACTAGCGCCTCCTCTGGTCGGTCGGGGCGCCTGTTCGGGGGGTAGGGGGAACTGGAAGGGGAATAGCGTGACCCTCCCATGCGCTACGTCCCCCTGGTGAAACACCTCACTGTCAGGTGAAAAGAAGCGGCTGGCGACTCCACATGTATGGGAGGAGGCATGTGCTGGTTTGCAGCCCTCCCCGGATCGGCAGAGGGGTTGGAGCAGCGACTGGGACGACTCGGAAGAGTGGGTTACTTGGCCAAGTACAATTGGGGAGGGGGAAAAAGGGAGGGGTATTGGTACAAATCCAGCCCTTGGAGACAAGTTCATTTAGTGGAGCCTTTCGTAGCTGAGCTTTCAGGTCAGATAGTTCCTGACGACCTTTTTTGTCTGTGTGACGTAACTGGCAGTCCTCTACAAAACCTGCTGCCGGTTTCAGAAATGTGAAATTCCAGCTGGTTATGAATGAAGAGCTGACCCAGAATCTTCGTAATAGCAAGTCAAATCTTTGCCATCAAGTTTTTGGCTCGTTGCCTCAGACTCCAGGTTACTCACCAGGTGTACCAAGCCCTGAAGCGACACGTCTCTCCGACAACACAGAGAGCAGGTCATTGTCTGGGAAAATTAACCTTTCTGTTGTAAGCTGCAAGCCAGTATGTGACGCATCCCTCTCTGTACCTGTTCCAACCCTGCAGCGGCCCTGGCACGAGTACGAGCACAACTTCCAGATCATGTACAAGGTTGGCATGGGCCATAAACCTCCCATCCCGGAGAAGCTGAGCACAGAGGGAAAGGACTTCCTTGGCCACTGTCTGGAGAGTGAACCCAAACGCCGCTGGACCGCCAGCATGCTGCTGGACCACCCATTTGTTAAGGTTAGACACACAAGCCTAACGAAAATGACATGGCACATTAACCATGAAAGGATCCTTTTTTCATAGTGTGTTGAGATTTGTCCAGGAACCATGTAAAATACCAACCCCGGCAAAATGTGGCTCCTGGTGATGAGGTAAAAATAAAACACACATTTCTGCAAAAGAAAATTCCTCATTTAATTTTACTTTGGAATAATTACAAACTTTATGCAAAGGCTCCCACTTGTTAGTGGGAGCTGCGTTTGGCAGACCGTTGTGCAGACATTCATTCTGTTGCTTCCCTGCAGGGCATACAAAGATTTCATATTTGAAACTTGTACTATATAAAAGTAGGCGATATGGAGAGCGTAGCTGCATGTGTGCATGTTGATAGACGGGGGTGGGGTAAACGATAATAAAAGCCCCTGTGACAGCTACGGTGTCTCGCCTCTGCCTCAGGTTTGTACCGACGAAGAGTGACTTGGACCTCTGGGCTTCAACGTTTACAAAACAAAGCACTACTGTACATGCTGTCGGCGAAGAGAAACGGAAACGACTGCGGCCACGAAGACCAGGAGGCGCTGACGGATGCAGGCACATGGAGCTAAACTGAGGAACTGTACATGCTATCATTTCAGAGGACAACTGGACCTACGGAGTTAGAGGGTTGTGTTTTGACGTACCGTTGGACTGGGGGGGGGGTGTACATACTGTAAGAATGGGATTGGTTCTGATCCTTGTATAAACAATATTGTAAAGTCAAAGTAATTATAGCCAAATGTGTTGTTCTCACTGGTGAAGATCTCAGAAAAGGCGATGAGGATTTTTTTTTTAAGAAACGGGGGGAGGGGGGGCAAAAGCTATGGCACTTTTTAAATACTGTTTACCCACAGGGGAGGCAGTTTACTGGGGGGGGGTATATTTTATTTCAGCAGGCCTTTAGACAAGTTGATGTGGTGGTGGGGAGGGGGTCTTATTTACATTGTCTTTTTTTTTTTTTGGATGTTGTGAGCCCCATTAAAACAAAAGCGGGAGGTGTTGTTTTACCGTGTTAACGCCATTAAAACGTGCAAAATAAGTTGGCATTCATTGGGCTGGGGTGGGCACCCAGGAAGGATTTTTTTTTTAATGTATTTTTTTTTCCTTTGCCTTGATGAGGAATAAACGTCACCAGTAGTATCGTGTCGGAGCCGTGGCGGCTGTTTGAAACGGTATCCGAGTCAAGCCAGTGGCGTGCTGTAAAAAGCTGTCCGTGAGTGACGGGAGCGTGGCCGACCAAGAGAGAGAGAGACACGGGGTCTGCCCGCCCGCCCTCCCTCCCTCCCTCCCTCCCTCCCTGCTGCTGAACACATAACATCCATATTTAACCATTATACAGACACTGACAAGCACAACTTCTGCTCCTCTGCTGCTCTACAGTGTTTGCTATGTACAAACAATAATTAATAAACAAATCTTTTTTTTTAAGAAAATTGGAACATGTGTTTCCTGTCACCGTGATTACTTCCAAAGGTCAGGGCAGTACTTGGCTATCTAGAGAGGTAGTGGTCTTATTTTATTACTTTGTATGAATTTTAGTTTCATGTGCAGTTAAACTTGGGGGGGAAAAGCTTTGTGAAGCTCGGCCCGTATTCCGGCTGCAGCTTTGTCCCCTGCAGACCCAACGCACCAAATCTGCACGGTTCCGTTTGATAATAGTGTGTAATTTTGCAGGGAGCGTCGCTCGTCCACAACACACCCCCCCCCCCCCCCGTGCTTCTGAAGCAGGCTTGCACTTGTTCAGCCAGCAGCGTCGCACTGAACTGTAGCTTCAGGCCACAACAAGCTCTCTGCTGCAAAGACTTGCAGCCTCAGCAGCTGTGTGTTGGGAGCCGCTCTGCGTAAGGGGGTCTCAGTTGTTGGGGGGAGCGTCCCTGTTCCCGTAGCTTGAGCCTCTCTCAATCTCAGTCTGGCCGATCATCCATCGCACGCCCAGTGAAGCTGGATAGAGAAGAAACCAGAAGAAATACGTTCAGTCTTGCTGATTTGATTTTGATATACTTTAATGATCCCCGTAGGGGAATTACACTCTGCATTTAACCCCCATCCTAGCTGTGCAGCTAGGAGCCGCGGGCAGCCGCCGTGCAGCACCCGGGGACCAACTCCAGCTGGTCTTGCCCTGCCTCGGTCAGGGGCACAGACGGGAGTATTAACCCTGACATGCATGGCTTCTTGATGGCGGGGGAAAACCACAGCACCCGGAGAAAACCCACCGTAGACACGGGGGAGAACATGCAAACTCCACACAGAGGACGACCTGGGATGACCCCCAAGGTTGGACGACCCCGGGGTTCGAACCCAGGACCTTCTTGCTGTGAAGCGGCCGCGCTAACCACTGCACCACCGTGCCGTGCCGTGCTGAAGTGGAATGGTTTTTAAAAAAGCAGCAGTTTGTGTAGTAATATCCATGATTATTTCCACAATAAATTTATCGCCGGGTTGTAATTGTATTTTCCCTTGCAGATAAGAGGAAAGTAAGTATTTTTCTTGATAAAACTGATTTCATCTAAAGAAAAATACAGCACATCACCGGTATTTCAAGGCTAATGTTAGTTTCATGCACCAAAGTCAATAGATTTATATACATTTTGATGCAAATGTACAAAACTGATATTTGGTTGGAAGAACCGAAAGCAATTTGAGTTTTTTCATTGGCCAGCATACACATTTTCAAGAGGCTGATAACAGAGCATTAAAACCCCACGACAAATTCAACCCACTCAAGACTCTGCTACCACATTTGAATGAGAGATCTTTGGCCGGATTTAAGATTTTGACTCCGATGTGACACATCTGTGTACATTTACTGTGGAAACATGCCCTTCATGAACCCATACCGAGAAAATCAGTTACCTCCAGTACACTCATGACAACTCTGCAGATGGACAAATGACTTAATATGCTAACAAGAGAGGAGTGCATGCCCGATATGGCTAGGGACAGGCCCCAAATGCCGGTAATTTATACTTTCCAGAAAAGGGAACTTGCATAACTTACATTGGAGCTGCCGAATCTGCTGCTTAATGGGACATTTGGAAAAAGAGGAACTAGTTAAACAGAGAAGTGGCATTAGACCTGCTGCAGGGGGATCCCCCGCCGGCTTTAATGTGCAAAACCAACCTGTGTAGCACAGAACCACAGAGGCCAGGATGGTGAACACCGACCCAGAGCTGACCAGCCGAACCAGTAGTAAGCCTAAGGGGTAGAGGAGCAAGCAGGACCAGAACAGCCAGTTGATCAGGGTCCAGGGTCGGCGCGGGGGGCTCGCCACGGTGCAGGGGAAACGCCCGGTCTGTGAATAATGCTCCTGAAAGCTGTCCTGCGGACACAGAATCAGAAACACTTTGTCATTTCATTTCATGCACTTGCGCACACGAAATGAAACGAAACATCGTTTCCCCCAGCCCACAGCAGTGCAAAAAATCACTGTCCAAGAGAACAAACGGCAGCCAGAATGACTGTCGGAACTGCAGGTCTGCATGGGCTAGCAGTTAGCTTAGCCTGCCCCGCTTCCACGTCCTGTCAGACCGCCCTCGGTGTTTCCTCTTCGGGCGCAGCTCCAGTCAGGGCCGTGGTCCCTGGGCCCACAGGATGCAGCAGACCAGGCTCCCTCAGCCGATCCAGCGCCAGCTCTCCCAGCCGTCAAACGAAGACAAAACAAACTTAGATGCAGACGTGGACAAAGACACTGCATGGACGGTGCTGGGTGGGTAGGGCCGCCGCAAACGTGAATTTGCGCTGCCATCTTCCTATGCACACACATATACACACATATCACTTGTGTGTATCTGCAGTCTTCAGTTGCAGATACACACAAGTGATACCACAAAGTCCTTGCTGTGATCAGCATGGCCAAGACCAGATACAGCGAGGGCCGTGTTATGGGCCACCTTTTTAGAAACAACATGTATCGCACTTCTCTTATCACTGTGGCTGCTGCCAGCAACATTGCCAAGATGGCACTGCTTGAAATTACATTCACCAGCCGGCAAAGATTTACAGGTTTGTTAGCAAGAATGGAAACACCCAAACAAAGGTCGAGGGTGTTTCATCGGGGCCTGTGACTCATCATCGCAAAACCAAGCTGTAGTTTAGCACCAACACAACACACTATTGTATTTCATTCATCCCCTTGTTAAACCCTCCGACCTTCTCCTGGTACAGCTTGTGGAGCCAGGCGGCACACTCTGCCCCCTCCTCTGGGACGCTCTCCAGGGGGATTCTCCTGCAAACAGAGGAGTCAGATCTCTTAGATAAATCATAATCAGCCCAGCCACGCTAGAGATGAGCTCGAGATGGTAGCAAAAACATCGGGGAGGAAATGAACCGGAGATGTGAGATTCCACACGACCGTCAATGACTCAAAATGTGAGTGTGTGTGGGTGGGGCTGTGTGGGTGTTGGTGTTGTACCTTACGTATAGATCAGCATGATACTTCTGTCCATTTAAAACTCCCAGTAACGTAGGCACTTCATTGTTTCTGAAGTTCAGCGTTGAATCATACACCGCAGCAACTACACAAAGGAGGGCGGACGGGGCCAGTTACTAAACCGTACCACTAATTTGACGTGCAAATCAATGTGGCAAAAGCAACGGCTGTCGTCCTCTTATGGTAACACCTGTAACACCCGCTATCTGATACCGATGGTCTAAATGTATTATCCCAGGGGGCGGACTCTCACCTTTTCCTCTGAGATTTTGGACGGTGACCCAGAAGCCTTTGGTCCTGGGTAGCAGATGATGCTTCAGTTTGGGCAAACCTTTGCTCTCCGCCACCTGCATGCTGATCTCATGTTTCTTTGGCGTGAAGCGCGTTCCCTCGCAGTAAAGCAAGAACTAGTGCCAGGAAGTTAGGTTCGATCAATCCACTCATAACACCATCCACATATACCTTCCATTATAATCACTTTTAAACTATACCGTCACTCACAAACATTTACATTTCCATGTTATTGGCACCTACAGCCAAGTCTTACCCAAAAGTTTTCCGGGTAATCCCTCAGGTTCTGGAGACTTTGAGTCACCGTTCTCTGGTCGTCCTCCCACTTCCTCTTACAGAACACAATCTCCAGGAAGTTCCACATCCAGCCAATCACAGGCACATAGGCCAGCTCCTTTTTAGCCAACACCTTAGAGCTCTGGACAAGTTAAAATGTAGACCTCGTTAGAAGGTGTTCAGGATGGCACCGGGGCTGACCTCTGTGGCTCAAAGGCCGGGTACGGCTCGACTTACCCCAAGGACACCAAATCTCTCACAGAAGGTCCAACCACACAGGAAGTCTATTTCAAAGTTGTGGTTGAGAACAACAATTGCATTTTCTTTTCCGTACAGCGGGTAACTTTTGGGGTCGGTGTAGAGCGTGCATTCAGTCCCGGACCACCACTCCAGGGCCGCCACCAACTCTGAGGAGAACAAAGTCAAAGGTGGTCGTCTCTGCTTCTGCTGAGCGAATCAGGAGTCAGGAACCCTTTGCGGATTCGTTTCATCCACTTGCACACACGAAATGAAACGAAACATCACTTCCCCCAGCCCACAGCGGCGCAGCACAAAGACAACAACACACACCCGAAGACTACAAGAACACACATATCCAAACTAACACACAAATCTAAACTAAACAACAACAAAAAAATCACTGTCCAGGAGAACCAACGCCAGCCAGGATGACTGTCAGAGCTGCCGGTCTGCATGGGCTAGCAGTTAGCTTAGCCTGCCCCGCTTCCGCGTCCTGTCAGACCGCCCTCGGTGCCTCCTCCTCGGGCGCAGCTCCGGTCAGGACCCTGGTCCTTGGGCCCTCCAGACGCAGCCTGCATCATGACGTCCTATCTTGCCTACGTATGACATCCTAAAGCTGGGCCCTTTTCCCTCGTCGCATACAGAAAATGAGACTGAAAACAAGCAACGGGTACGGTTACGTACTTTGTTATGTGAAACACAACGGACTGGTCAGCAAGGTTTACACAAATGCTGCCCTGCCCACGGCAATGCTCCCTCCTCCCATCACAATTCGGGAGAAACTCTGACAAGCGACAGATTTCGGCGACGGTGGTTGTGAACTCACGGCTACTGATGCAGTAGGCCAGTCTGCAGTTGATCTTGCGGGCCAGCTGCTTGTTGAGAAGCCACAGGGGGAGGGTGCAGAGCTGCAACAGGTTGATGATGAGGCCGCTGGCCAGGAACACATACCAGATGACCAGGTGGCACAAGAACTGGGATTTCAGCAGCTGCAGGAGGCCCATCTCTCTGTTAAGCACACGGCAGTGAAACACGGTTACGACTCCCCATCACACACAAACACACACGCACAACAATCTCCCGTGAGGTAATTATGCATCAGAGCGCAGTATGAAATGCAACTTGATTGGTTGATCATGCCATTCAGCATTGCATCACTGTCCTCGGGCGAGATGACCCCCCCCCCCGTGACCACTGGCCTAGGAGAGCAAGGGCAGCCATTCAGCTTTGCATCACTGTCCTCGGGCGAGATGACCCCCCCGTGACCACTGGCCTAGGAGAGCAAGGGCAGCCATTCAGCTTTGCATCACTGTCCTCGGGCGAGATGACCCCCCCGTGACCACTGGCCTAGGAGAGCAAGGGCAGCCATTCAGCTTTGCATCACTGTCCTCGGGCGAGATGACCCCCCGTGACCACTGGCCTAGGAGAGCAAGGGCAGCCATTCAGCTTTGCATCACTGTCCTCAGGCGAGATGACCCCCCCCCCCCCATGACCACTGGCCTAGGAGAGCAAGGGCAGCCATTCAGCTTTGCATCACTGTCCTCAGGCGAGATGACCCCCCCGTGACCACTGGCCTAGGAGAGCAAGGGCAGCCATTCAGCTTTGCATCACTGTCCTCGGGCGAGATGACCCCCCCCCCATGACCACTGGCCTAGGAGAGCAAGGGCAGCCATTCAGCTTTGCATCACTGTCCTCAGGCGAGATGACCCCCCCCCCGTGACCACTGGCCTAGGAGAGCAAGGGCAGCCATTCAGCTTTGCATCACTGTCCTCGGGCGAGATGACCCCCCCGTGACCACTGGCCTAGGAGAGCCAGGGCAATCATTCAGCTTTGCATCACTGTCTTTGGGAGAGATCACCCCCCCCCCCGTGACCACTGGCCTAGGAGAGCAAGGGCAGTCATTCAGCTTTGCATCACTGTCCTCGGGTGAGATGACCCCCCCCCCCGTGACCACTAGCCTAGGAGAGCAAGGGCAGCCATTCAGCTTTGCATCACTGTCCTCGGGCGAGATGACCCCCCCCCCCGTGACCACTGGCCTAGGAGAGCAAGGGCAGCCATTCAGCTTTGCATCACTGTCCTCGGGCGAGATGACCCCCCCCCCCATGACCACTGGCCTAGGAGAGCAAGGGCAGTCATTCAGCATTGCATCACTGTCCCCGAGCGAGATGACCCCCCCGTGACCACTGGTCTAGGAGAGCAAGGGCAGCCATTCAGCATTGCATCACTGTCCTCGGGCGAGATGACCCCCCCCCGTGACCACTGGCCTAGGAGAGCCAGGGCAGCCATTCAGCTTTGCATCACTGTCCTCGGGCGAGATGACCCCCCCCCCCGTGACCACTGGCCTAGGAGAGCAAGGGCAGTCATTCAGCATTGCATCACTGTCCTCGAGCGAGATGACCCCCCGTGACCACTGGCCTAGGAGAGCAAGGGCAGTCATTCAGCATTGCATCACTGTCCTCAGGCGAGATGACCCCCCCCCCCCCCCCCGTGACCACTGGCCTAGGAGAGCCAGGGCAGCCATTCAACTTTGCATCACTGTCCTCGGGCGAGATGACCCCCCCCCCCCCCCGTGACCACTGGCCTAGGAGAGCCAGGGCAGCCATTCAGCTTTGCATCACTGTCCTCGGGCGAGATGACCCCCCCCCCCCCCCCCGTGACCACTGGCCTAGGAGAGCAAGGGCAGTCTTGTCCCAGGCGGTGACAGCTAGTACGTTGCAGCAGTTGGCAGCGTGCTCAGAAATAAAGCCCTCCATTCATCGGACTTGTTCATTTCACTCCCTCCCAAGCTGAACTGAACCTCTGAGGCGTCGGTGCAGAAAACCAAGCGACCTAGACGGAGCAAACAGCGGCCCTTCTCCGCACTGCACCGCGGCCTTTTTCTGGACGTGGTCACCGCACATGAGCACGTGTGTACTGCAGCTGCGGCCGTGGGCCTACGGTTTGCTGGAAGACGTGTGGGCATCCTTCACAGGTTCTGCTTCGTCAGGTCCACCATTACACGCCACTCGCCGATGACGTCAGGGCCAAACAGCGAACCGGCCCCACGGATACACGTGTCGGGGGGGTAAACAGCGTCACCAGGTTGTGCAAAGTCCCACTGCTCTGCAGAAGAAGTGGCTGCTAACAACGCGTCACCACAATGAGGGCCCTCGTGAGGAGTTTGCATGTAGGTGTACATTATTCTTGTGTGTGTTTCCCTGAGTGTGCATGTGTGTGTGTGTGCGTGTGTGTGTGTGTGTGTGTTGGGAGGGTACATCTGGTGCAACAAGTAGGACATGGTAGGACAAGGACTTGATTATTATTCCACTGGAGCAAAAGTGTAAAACACAATACAAACATGGCAAAACATCTACAATCAATCAAATGAAAACTAAATAAATGATCGCGCGCGACATGACCCAACATGACCTGAGCCGAATTAGTCACACAACACAACACAACACAAAACAACACAAAACAACACAAAACAACACAAAACAAAACAAAACAAAGAGTCTAGGAAGTCATTACAAACACGCGTGTGTGTGTGCACACGCTAAACCCAGCTGAAACGAGGCGTTTACCTTGCTGCGGTCCCTCTCTCAGAATCCGGGCAGAAGTTCAGGTCCAGAACCCATGGACCCAAAACGGAGGTGGTACGACTGGGGCAGAACCGCGGGTCTTCACAAGCTCCGCACGCTGTGTGACGACGCCCTCCCACCGAACGCAGGCTCGGCCAGACTTCCCTGTGCTGGGCACCGCACCCATCACCAAACCACGCCCGAAAACCCGACGGAGCGCGATGTGTTTGGTGCGCGCTTCCTCCACCCCTTTCAGCAAGGATGACGCACACGCGCACGCGCACGCGCGCACGGATCCTTGCGCGCAACACGTTGCACTCCTCCCCGGACACAAGGAAGTGCCAGGACCTGAGCCATTAGTCACACTTGAACTCTGCGGTCGGGGTCAGGCGGGGTTGGGTCTGTTTACTGCGTCTCGGCCTCCGCGCGTCATTGCGTAATCCTCGCCGTCTGTCGCCCGGCGACGCCTCCCCCTCCTCGGCGAGCCGGCGCGCTCCTGTAGTCCGCCGAGCACCTTGACCGCGTGTGTCCTGTGTTAGACCCGGTCCTGGCGTCGGCCGCTGCGCAGAGACGCGCCCACTACGGCGGAGGCGCCGCTCTGCAGGAGCGGCCCAGCGGTCCGGCTCCGTGCTCTGCTCCTGGTAAGAGGGGGGAGATCCGCAACATGTCTGGAGGAAGGAAGGGAGGGAGGGAGGTCGTGCGCTTAGCTTCTCCAGGCAGATCAAGGGAAACTGTGCCGGGTCTCCCACCGAGTGCTGGACCCGTCTGGACCACCCCACTCCGGCGGAGCCGCGTCGCTGCCGGAAGCAGCAGCGAGCTTTTGACGGCCGCGCTCTTGATGAGTCCGGCTGGAAGAGACCTGACCCGGGAGACCCGTCCAAGGTGGCGACCACACGGCCCCTCCCGCAAAATCCGTACCGCTCTCGGCCACGCCCCGAACCGAACCCGGGTACTGGTGGAAGACTGGAGCCTTCCAGACACGGCAGCGGCAGCGGAGCGGGTGATGCAGGGGTCCAAGCCCCCCAGCTCAGTCCACCAAGCCGCGAGCCCTGACCAGAAGCAACCACCAGCGCCAGATGCTCGTCAGAGACGTAGTTGCTTCCACCTGGTGACGAGTTCGGTCCACTCCTCACATGGGACGGGCCGGCTTAAAGCCGGGGTTCTGGTTTCATGCTCCGCAGTTATGTTGTGGAGGGTAAGCTGACAGGTCCATGCAACATGCACCCTACACCCAGTGTGATGAAGCCCTCCCTCCCCCACACCGCCCCACGGAACCCCCACACAGCCTCACGGAACCCCCACAGAACCCCCACACAGCCCCACGGAACCACCCCCCCACGGAACCCCCACAGAACCCCCACACAGCCCCACGGACCCCCCCCACGGAACCCCCACAGAACCCACACACAGCCCCACAGAACCCCCGCACAGCCCCACGGAACCCCCACAGAACCCCCACACAGCCCCACGGAACCCCCACTCAGCCCCACAGAACCCCCACACAGCCCCACGGAACCCCCACTCAGCCCTATGGAACCCCCACAGAACCCCCACACAGCCCCACGGAACCCCCCCCCCACGGAACCTCCACAGAACCCCCACACAGCACCACGGAACCCCCCACACAGCCTCACGGAAACCCCACAGAACCCCCACACAGCCCCACGGAACCCCCACAGAACCCCCACTCAGCCCCACGGAACCCCCACAGAACCCCGACACAGCCCCACGGAACCCCCACACCGCCCCACGGAACCCCCACGGAACCCCCACTCAGCCCCACGGAACCCCCACACCGCCCCACGGAACCCCCACTCAGCCCCACGGAACCCCCACACAGCCCCACGCAGCCCCACGGAACCCCCACACCGCCCCACGGAACCCCCACGACGCCCCACGGAACCCTGATGCACTGAGGGAACAGACGCTACACACCGCGTTGTGTCGTGGTTGTTGTCCAGTAATAAAACAGATCTTGTGGCGAAGCGGAAAAAGGAATTTTCCCTTCTGGAGACGCAACGTGAGCAGCCATGGAGGAAGCCACGGGTGAACGACGCTGCTTCTTTGTAGACAGCGCCCTCTACCGGCGATGGATGATATGTGCACATCCACAAATCCTCAACTCGAGCTGTGCTTATGATGCTCGAATGCAGAATCCCCCCCCAATCCCCCCCCCCCTTTTTAAACCAGGAAGTTGATGCAGCTTGCTGATGAGAGGCCGGGGGCCCTGCGGAAGTTGCACAGGTGGGAGAAAAGCGACTCAACGCGTGCAGGGTCCCTCCATCCCGTCGCTCCAGCAGCTGCTTTCCACCCGGAGTAGCGACTGGTCGGATGGAAAACCTGCACATTTCTTTTCTCTTTTATTTATAGGGAAAAATAAACATTCAAAATACAACATACACATATTAAACCAATAGGAAAACAACATATTTCACAAACTCACCGAACTCTACACACTCAAGGAGGACGAGAATTAGACATTAAAACACCGGTAGACGAGCGGTACCCTGCAGGTTTTGGCATGGACCCAGCCTACAGACCCTCCCCCCCACCACATCAAAGAAATCAGACCAAAAACACACATAATACCATGCACACTACACCATTTAACCAAAATCCAGCTTCACCCTCCCTCCTTCCCCGACCACACTAAAACTGCTCCCCCCCCCCCCACAGATCCACCCTCCCTCCTTCCCCGACCACACTAAAACTGCTCCCCCCCACAGATCCACCGATAAACTCTGCTTCTCCAGGACAACACATCAACACCTCTTCCATTACACTCCTGACCACCCACCCACATTACACTCCTGACCCACCCACCCACATTACACTCCTGACCACCCACCCACCATTACACTCCTGACCACCCACCCACCCACCCACCAGTACACTCCTGACCCACCATTACACTCCTGACCCACCCACCCACATTACACTCCTGACCCACCCACATTACACTCCTGACCCACCCACCATTACACTCCTGACCCACCCACCCACCATTACACTCCTGACCCACCCACCCACCATTACACTCCTGACCCACCCACCATTACACTCCTAACCACCCACCCACCCACCCACCAGTACACTCCTGACCCACCATTACACTCCTGACCCACCCACCCACATTACACTCCTGACCACCCACCCACCATTACACTCCTGACCACCCACCCACCCACCAGTACACTCCTGACCCACCATTACACTCCTGACCCACCCACCCACATTACACTCCTGACCCACCCACATTACACTCCTGACCCACCCACCATTACACTCCTGACCCACCCACCCACCATTACACTCCTGACCCACCCACCATTACACTCCTGACCCACCCACCATTACACTCCTGACCCACCCACACCCCAGCTCTCCTCTTCTCGTGACGGGCTTTGTTCCTCCTCCTTAGCGTCTTGGCGCCCCCACAGCACACGGTCCCCTACATGTGGCCCAGGGCTTGACTGAGGTGTGTAAGGTTTGCAGCCTGCAGGAGAAGTTCAGTGCCTTGCTGACTCCTTCAGCCCAGCGGCCTTCCGGCTGCACGTTTCTTTCTTTTTCCCAAAAAAACCTTTTATTTACAACAAACAGGTGTACAGTTGTCACACAGAGGGGAAAACAAAACACAACACATTTGTACAGACGAGGGGGGTTCAAAGTCCACTCGTTTTACGTCCCGTCAGAGTTCAGACAAAATGTACTTCTTTTGTCCTGAAACGTCAAGAATCTTCACAGCTTCTTTGTTTTTCACATTTTCAGTGAAGGCGCCACCCCGCTGGAGGCCAACAGCAAACCGATGAAAGCAGGTTTGGAGTCAGACCACCTGCATGTGGACTTCCCCAAGACTGATCAAAAGCTGAATGATGCGGGTAACACTGCTGCCCAGCCCATCAAACATGAAAGACAACATCACATCAGATGCATTCATCTGCTTTCTAAACAAGTACTGTTTTCATCACAAAGCGACAGCAGTGTCCTCCAAGCTCTGACATCGAATCTGGAAAGATTTAATATGGATTTAATATTTCTGTTTTTTGTAATTCAGATAGGGAAACTATATTTCATTCGTCCCCCCCCCCCCACTGTGCCCATTCAAAGGTATTTTGGGTTGATATGCAAGACTTTATAAATGGAAAAATAGGTACTAATGTACTGGCTGCACGCCCCCCCCCAACCAACCAACCGGATGGCATTTCTGGTCCCCGTGCGCTGAAGCAACACTTACTTTGAATGTCACCGCTTTGCACAGAAACAGATCCAGCTGCAGCCGAATTAAAGCCTAAATCTCCCTTTTCAGGCTCACAACAGGGAGACGTCCCTCGCTGGATACGAGGTCAAACAAACGATGCGTTAGTTTGGACATCTGCAGCCGTTTCCTCTTTCTGACACCAGGGGGCGGCAAAGAAGCACGGCTTGCTGGCTGCTACGGTCCTGGTGTGCAAGGCTTTTGACCGAATAGCAGGTTGTAGTATTAGGTTACCTATATAACGGTTTTATTACACAGGTAGGAACCTTGCTTATGTGCGGACTGTTGTACGGGGGACAACTAATAAACGGGGACTTGACCAGACGCCTCGTGATTATCAGCCGACGTAAAGGTTGTCGTTGTACCAACAACTAGACACACAAAGTAGAAGAAGAATAAACAACTAGACACAACAAGCAGAAGAAAAGTAAACAACTAGACACAACAAGGAGAAGAAGAATAAACAATTAGACACAACAAGTAGAAGAAGAGTAAACAACTAGACACAACAAGCAGAATAATAAACATCTAGACACAACAAGCAGAAGAATAAACAACTAGACACAACAAGCAGAAGAATAATAAACAACTAGACACAACAAGCAGAAGAATAAACAACTAGACATAACAAGCAGAAGAAGAATAAACAACTAGACACAACAAGCAGAAGAAGAATAAACAACTAGACACACCAAGCAGAAGAAGAATAAACAACTATACACACCAAGCAGAAGAAGAATAAACAACTAGACACAACAAGCAGAAGAAGAATAAACACCTAGACACAACAAGTAGAAGAAGAATAAACAACTAGACACAACAAGCAGAAGAAGAATAAACAACTAGACACACCAAGCAGAAGAAGAATAAACAACTAGACACAACAAGCAGAAGAATAAACAACTAGACACAACAAGCAGAAGAAGAATAAACAACTAGACACAACAAGCAGAAGAATAAACAACTAGACACACCAAGCAGAAGAAGAATAAACAACTAGACACACCAAGCAGAAGAAGAATAAACAACTAGACACAACAAGCAGAAGAATAAACAACTAGACACAACAAGTAGAAGAATAAACAACTAGACACAACAAGCAGAAGAATAAACAACTAGACACAACAAGTAGAAGAATAAACAACTAGACACAACAAGTAGAAGAAGAATAAACAACTAGACACAACAAGTAGAAGAATAAATAACTAGACACAACAAGCAGAAGAAGAATAAACAACTAGACACAACAAGTAGAAGAAGAATAAACAACTAGACACAACAAGCAGAAGAAGAATAAACAACTAGACACACCAAGCAGAAGAAGATAAACAACTAGACACACCAAGCAGAAGAATAAACAACTAGACACAACAAGCAGAAGAAGATAAACAACTAGACACACCAAGCAGAAGAATAAACAACTAGACACAACAAGTAGAAGAAGAATAAACAACTAGACACACCAAGCAGAAGAAGAATAAACAACTAGACACAACAAGCAGAAGAAGAATAAACAACTAGACACAACAAGTAGAAGAAGAATAAACAACAAGACACAACAAGCAAAAGAATAAACAACTAGACACAACAAGCAGAAGAATAAACAACTAGACACAACAAGCAGAAGAATAAACAACTACACACAACAAGCAGAAGAAGATAAACAACTAGACACAACAAGTAGAAGAATAAACAACTAGACACAACAAGCAGAAGAAGAATAAACAACTAGACACACCAAGCAGAAGAAGAATAAACAACTAGACACAACAAGTAGAAGAAGAATAAACAACTAGACACAACAAGCAGAAGAATAAACAACTAGACACAACAAGCAGAAGAATAAACAACTAGACACAACAAGCAGAAGAAGAATAAACAACTAGACACAACAAGTAGAAGAAGAATAAACAACTAGACATAACAAGCAGAAGAAGAATAAACAACTAGACACAACAAGTAGAAGAAGAATAAACAACTAGACATAACAAGCAGAAGAAAACTAAACAACAAGACACAACAAGGAGAAGAAGAATAAACAATTAGACACAACAAGTAGAAGAAGAGTAAACAACTAGACACAACAAGCAGAATAATAAACAACTAGACACAACAAGCAGAAGAATAAACAACTAGACACAAGCAGAAGAATAAAAAGACACAACAAGCAGAAGAAGAATAAACAACTAGACACAACAAGTAGAAGAAGAATAAACAACTAGACACAACAAGCAGAAGAATAAACAACTAGACACAACAAGTAGAAGAAGAATAAACAACTAGACACAACAAGCAGAAGAAGAATAAACAACTAGACACAACAAGTAGAAGAAGAATAAACAACTAGACACAACAAGCAGAAGAAGAATAAACTAGACACAACAAGCAGAAGAAGAATAAACAACTAGACACAACAAGCAGAAGAAGAATAAACAACTAGACACAACAAGCAGAAGAAGAATAAACAAGTAGACACACCAAGCAGAAGAAGAATAAACAACTATACACACCAAGCAGAAGAATAAACAACTAGACACACCAAGCAGAAGAAGAATAAACAACTAGACACAACAAGCAGAAGAAGAATAAACAACTAGACACACCAAGCAGAAGAAGAATAAACAACTTGACACAACAAGCAGAAGAATAAACAACTAGACACACCAAGCAAAAGAAGAATAAACAACTAGACACACCAAGCAGAAGAAGAATAAACAACTAGACACACCAAGCAGAAGAAGAATAAACAACTAGACACACCAAGCAGAAGAAGAATAAACAACTAGACACACAGAGTAGAAGAAGAATAAACAACTAGACACAACAAGCAGAAGAATAAACAACTAGACACACCAAGCAGAAGAAGAATAAACAACTAGACACACCAAGCAGAAGAAGAATAAACAACTACACACAACAAGCAGAAGAAGAATAAACAACTAGACACACCAAGCAGAAGGAGAATAAACAACTAGACACACCAAGCAGAAGAAGAATAAACTAGACACAACAAGCAGAAGAAGAAGAATTAAAAAACTAGACACAGAGTAGAAGAAGAAGAATAAACAACTAGACACAACAAGTAGAAGAAGAATTAAAAAACTAGACACACCAAGCAGAAGAAGAATAAACAACTAGACACACAGAGTAGAAGAATAAACAACTAGACACACCAAGCAGAAGAATAAACAACTAGACACACAGAGTAGAAGAAGAATAAACAACTAGACACACCAAGCAGAAGAAGAGTAAGCAACTAGACACAACAAGCAGAAGAACAATAAACAACTAGACACAACAAGTAGACGAAGAATTAAAAAACTAAACACAGAGTAGAAGAAGAAGAATAAACAACTAGACACACCAAGCAGAAGAAGAAGAAGAAGAAGAGTTAAAACAACAACTAGACACAGGTCGGTTGTCTGTTTTGAATAAAAAATAACGAAGTCCGCCATGTTGCCGAGCGGAGGGCAGGTCAGCGTGTGGCATGTAGGCGCCCAGTTGTTCTTCTTCATGACCCCGGAGAGCGTCTGCCTGGAGTAGCTCAGTGGCGCCCCCTGCCTGCTGCAGTTCAGGGGCTTGGGGTGACGTTGCTGCGGCCCTATTTTCAGACGTTTTCTTTCACAGGTCCCGGAAGGCTCCTGTCCTCCGAGTCCTTGAGGAGCTCGTAAAACGGGGGGAAGACGTGCGTATGTGAAGTGTCCAGAAGGTTCCCCCAGCTTGTTCCACGGTTCCCCCGGCTTGTTCCACGGTTCCCCCGGCTTGTTCCAAGGTTCCCCCGGCTTGTTCCACGGATCCCCCGGCTTGTTCCACTGTTCCCCCGGCTTATTCCACTGTTCCCCCGGCTTGTTCCACGGCCCCCCCGGCTTGTTCCACTGTTCCCCCGGCTTGTTCCACTGTTCCCCGGCTTGTTCCACGGTTCCCCCAGCTTGTTCCACGGTTCCCCCGGCTTGTTCCACGGTTCCCCCGGCTTGTTCCACGGATCCCCCGGCTTGTTCCACTGTTCCCCCGGCTTATTCCACTGTTCCCCCGGCTTGTTCCACGGTTCCCCCAGCTTGTTCCACGGTTCCCCCAGCTTGTTCCACTGTTCCCCCAGCTTGTTCCACGGCCCCCCCGGCTTGTTCCACTGTTCCCCCGGCTTGTTCCACTGTTCCCCCGGCTTGTTCCACGGTTCCCCCAGCTTGTTCCACGGTTCCCCCCGGCTTGTTCCACGGCCCCCCCGGCTTGTTCCACTGTTCCCCCGGCTTGTTCCACTGTTCCCCCGGCTTGTTCCACGGTTCCCCCGGCTTGTTCCACGGCCCCCCCGGCTTGTTCCACTGTTCCCCCGGCTTGTTCCACTGTTCCCCCGGCTTGTTCCATGGTTCCCCCGGCTTGTTCCACTTTTCCCCCAGCTTGTTCCACTGTTCCCCCAGCTTGTTCCACGGCCCCCCCGCTTGTTCCACTGTTACCCCGGCTTGTTCCACGGTTCCCCCAGCTTGTTCCACGGTTCCCCCGGCTTGTTCCTCGATTCCCCCGGCTTGTTCCATGGTTCCCCCAGCTTGTTCCACGGTTCCCATGGCTTGTTCCACGGTTCCCCCAGCTTGTTCCTCGATTCCCCCAGCTTGTTCCATGGTTCCCCCGGCTTGTTCCACGGCCCCCCGCTTGTTCCACTGTTCCCCCGGCTTGTTCCACGGTTCCCCCAGCTTGTTCCACGGATCCCCTGGCTTGTTCCACGGTCCCCCCAGCTTGTTCCACGGTTCCCCCAGCTTGTTCCACGGATCCCTCGGCTTGTTCCATGGTTCCCCCGGCTTGTTCCACGGTTCCCACGGCTTGTTCCACGGTTCCCCCAGCTTGTTCCTCGATTCCCCCAGCTTGTTCCACGGTTCCCCCGGCTTGTTCCTCGATTCCCCCAGCTTGTTCCATGGTTCCCCCAGCTTGTTCCACGGTTCCCCCCAGCTTGTTCCACGGTTCCCCCAGCTTGTTCCTCGATTCCCCCAGCTTGTTCCATGGTTCCCCCGGCTTGTTCCACGGTTCCCCCGGCTTGTTCCACGGTTCCCCCGGCTTGTTCCACGGTTTCCCCCGGCTTGTTCCACGGTTTCCCCCGGCTTGTTCCACGGTTCCCACGGCTTGTTCCACGGTTCCCCCGGCTTGTTCCTCGATTCCCCCGGCTTGTTCCATGGTTCCCACGGCTTGTTCCACGGTTTCCCCCGGCTTGTTCCACGGTTCCCCCGGCTTGTTCCACGGTTCCCCCGGCTTGTTCCACGGTTCCTCCGGCTTGTTCCACGGTCCCCCCAGCTTGTTCCACTGTTCCCCCGGCTTGTTCCACTGTTCCCCCGGCTTGTTCCACTGTTCCCCCGGCTTGTTCCACGGTTCCCCTGGCTTGTTCCACGGTTCCCCCGGCTTGTTCCACGGTTCCCCCAGACCCAGACCAAGCCTGTGAAGGGTGACTACGATGACCGGTCAGGCTCAACACAAGCCACCCAGACGCCTTGGCACATAAGACGTGGTTGTGCGTATGGTAGCATGCACCTTTTAGGAATATTCAGGGAGATAAATTAAACTTGCTGTGAGGCGTCCTGGGTTCCAGCCCCGGGGTCGTCCAACCGTGGGGGTCGTCCAACCGTGGGGGTCGTCCTCCGTGTGGAGTTTGCATGTTCTCCCCGTGTCTGTGTGGGTTTCCTCCGGGTGCTCCGGTTTCCTCCCACAGTCCAAAGACATGTAGGCCAGGTGAAGTTGTCAGTTTTATTTGTGTAGCCCAATATCACAAATTACAAATATGCCTCAGGGGGCTTTACAACAACACCACATCCTGTCCTGAGACCCTCACAGCGGATAAGGAGGAGAAACAGGGAGAAAGCTCAGGGAGAGCAGCAGAGGAGGGACCTCTCTCCCAAGACGCACAACGTGCAATGATGTTGTGTTTACGCAATTCACACAATACAACACTGAAAGAGGATAACACAATTATAATGGAATTATAAAATATATGAAGAATATGATGAGGAGGACGCCAAGCAGTGTCCAGACGCCACCGGAGCAGCCCAGGACCTGAGCCCCGCGACCAGCGCCACCATGTAAAAACACAACAACAAAAAACCCAGGATAACACAATGATGTGGATTCATAACAGCTGAATCGCCCGCACTAAATGGCCCGTAGGCATGAATGGGTGTGTGTGTGTGGGCCCTGTATGATGGCCTGGTAGCCTGTCCAGGGTGTCTCCCCACCTGCCGCCCAGTGACTGCTGGGATAGGCTGCAGCATCCCCGCCACCCTGAGAGCAGGATAAGCGTTCGGATGATGGATGGATGGATGGATGGATGGATGGATGGATGGATGGATATATGGATGGATATATGGATGGATATATGGATGGATGGAGATATGGATGGATGGATGGATGGATGGATGGATGGATGGATGGATGGATGGATGGATGGATGGATGGATAATGGATGGATGGATAATGGATGGATGGATGGATGGATGGATGGATGGATGGATGGATGGATGGATAATGGATGGATGGATGGATGGATGGATGGATGGATGGATAATGGATGGATATATGGATGGATGGAACTGAGCTGATACAGCATCCATCTGACACAGGGATGGAGGAAGCCCTACAGAGAGGTATGTTCCATTTAATAATGATAGTAGTTGGGTGCAGTATCACATGTCATGTCATGTCATGTCATGTCATGTCATCTCATCTCATCTCATCATCATCATCAGCCGCTTCTCCGGGGTCGGGTCACGGTGACAGCAAGCTAAGTAGGGCACTCCAGACGTCCCTCTCCCCAGCAACACCCTCCAGCTCCTCCTGGGGGATCCCAAGACGTTCCCAGATCAGACTGGACATGTAGTCCCAGTAGTTGGGTGCAGTATCACATCTCATCTCATCTCATCTCATCTCATCTCATCTCATCTCATCTCATCTCATCTCATCTCATCTCATCTCATCTCATCTCATCTCATCTCATCATCATCATCAGCCGCTTCTCCGGGGTCGGGTCACGGTGACAGCAAGCTAAGTAGGGCACTCCAGACGTCCCTCTCCCCAGCAACACCCTCCAGCTCCTCCTGGGGGATCCCAAGGCGTCCCCAGACCAGACTGGACATGTAGTCCCAGTAGTTGGGTGCAGTATACCACAGATAATCTATAATGGGAAACGTGACGCACACCAAGGGTTGTAGTGAGGTGCTGATCACTGGAGGTAGACCTGAAAGTAGGAAAAGAGTGCTGCACACTCTGGCTCCACATGCTTTTCTCTTTTGTGATCCCTCTTTGATTTAGACGACTTTTCGGCCCTCGGGCCTTCCTCGAGATCAACAAGAACAGTAGAACACAGGCACTGGTATGTTATGTAGGCCACATCCTAGTAACACATCTGATGGTGATTAGACAATCATGTTCCACCGCGAGGGTGAGAGAAAAACATCCAGAGGCTTTCAGCAAATCCAGACTCTTAACCAACGGCGACAAGAACTACAGCCAGTCAAATCACCTCACCCAAAGTGACCAGAACCATTACGTCCTATACCACACACACACACACACAGAGTCAAACTCCACACCACAATTTCCTGGTCAAGTACAGTCAAAAATGCGTTGACCTCGCACAGACTTCTGGTAGATGTACAGAAAACGTTAAACCTCAAGTTTAGATGAACATCATGAGCGACTTCCTGTAAACATCCGACACAGAGAGGGAGATTACAGCACATCACGTCATAGTCTATATTCGGTCCATGAGGCGACGGGGTTCTCGGGCGGCCGAGCCAATAGCGTTCCCTTCTGGAAAGTAGAACGTCCAAGTTAGCTCCTCTTGGGGGGAGTGACACCTTCTCAATACCAACATATCTGAGAGAGGAAATCGGATTAAATTCAGCAAGATGTGCTGACACCGGATAATTCATGTTTTTGCATCTGGTAGTACTTCTGTGTTCTGCAACACGAGTTCTCGCCGCTCTACTCGCCTTCCCAACACATGACTTACCGCGAGGGCGAGTGATAAGGTAAATGGCTGACTTAGTGTAACATGAAACAACTCCTTTCATAGGGACCTGTGCCTGTGTGAGGATGTTTAAAACGGTTAAAACAGTAAGTGTAATTGCACCGACTGCATCAACCGCACGGCGGGCGTCCTCAGGGATCGGGCCTGAAGCGGGTTGAGCCGGTACTGACTGAGCAGCAGGTAAGCATGAGTGTACCATCAGAGGTCTTTCTTTGAATACGCCACTGAGCTGACAACCAGATTCAAGCATGTGAAGCTTAAAATACTCTGTAACCATGATACACACAAACATTATAGGCACATGCCTAGGGCCTCATTGCCACTAGGGGGCGCAGACAGGAGTACAGAACATCAACTGCCCACATTAAATGTTATCAACTCCCATATTTTCGGAATGTGTGTGTGTGTGTGTGTGGTGTTAGTGTGTGTGTGTGTGGTGTTAGTGTGTGTGTGTGTGGTGTTAGTGTGTGTGTGTTAGTTAGTGTAGATAGCGGGACCGAAAACTAAAGCATTTATGATCCTAAGTCTTTGTGGAGGTGGTAGGTATTGTCTCAGAGAGTAAGGGGAAAAATCCCAGAAAATTAAAATTATGAATAATTATGCATAAATGTGCAAAATATGCATTTTTCTAAAAATGGCTAAAAACCACTTTTCTCAGCATTTCAGATGATTCTGAGCATCTTTGATTTTTTTCACCTATATAAAAAACATTTCTGGGACTTAAATGTTTTGGCATTATGCAAAATATATGCATTTTTGCAAAAATGCACTTATGATCCTCATTTTTTTTGGAGGTGGTAGGTATCGTTCCAGAGAGGACCAGAAAAATAGCAGAACATTAAAATATAATTGTGATAATTATGCGTAATTATGCAAAATATGCATTTTCTAAAAATGGCTAAAAACCACTTTTCTCAGCATTTCAGATGATTCTGGGCATTTGGGGGGAGGGAGTTGGAGTGGGGGGGGTTTAGGGGCAGGGGGAAGAAGGTTAGCTGGCTGGATGAAGAGGAGGGAGATTTAGACGGGTGGAGAACCACACCGCTACATTGTAGCGGGGTTCTTCTAGTTTAATAATGTAATGAATAATGTTTAAAACATTATTTCAATGTTTAAATATTTTTTTTTTAAAGCCAACACAACGGTAGCGCCGATGTGTGGGGGAAAGGTACTTCCGGGGAGGTAAAGGCTTGCAGCTTTTCAGCCAGGAGCCTGCAGACGACAGAGAGGGCCTTTACACAGGTTTCTCTCAGGCCCTGCTGCAGTTTCAAAGGCCACAGCCTGAATGCCGGACTGCCAGACCCTCCACATCTGAGCTCTCAGCCTCAGACGCAGCTGATTGGGTCGCAATTTTGACGGATCCCGAGGAGGACCACAAGCAACAAGGCTGTGCAACATCAGCACCACAGGGCCTTGGTAGGCTCCGGGATTACAACAGGCCGGAGGACGTCAGCCAAGTCTCTTCTGTACAGAACTTCTGGACCCAGACGGGGTGATAGCAAGCTATTCATCTGACCCTGTGAAGTGGGACAACATTGATGACTGAATGCACGAGTCCTTCGCTCAAACAAACATTGACGCGTCCGGGTGGCGTGGCGGTCTATTCCGTTACCTGCCAACACGGGGATCGCCGGTTCGAATCCCCGCGTTACTTACGGCTCGGTCGGGCGTCCCTACAGACACAATTGTCTGTGTCTGCGGGTGGGAAGCCGGATGTGGGTATGTGTCCTGGTCGCTGCACTAGCGCCTCCTCTGGTCGGTCGGGGCGCCTGTTCAGGGGGGGGGGGACTAGGGGGAATAGCGTGATACTCCCCCGTGCTACGTCCCCCTGGCGAAACTCCTCTCTGTCAGGTGAAAAGAAGCGGCTGGCGACTCCACATGTATCAGAGGAGGCATGTGGGAGTCTGCAGCCCTCCCCGGATCGGCAGAGGGGGTGGAGCAGCGACCGGGACGGGGGCGTAACTTGTAGGGATGTAACTTGTAGCTGGAGGGGTAACTTGTAGGGGTGTAACTTGTAGCTGGAGGTGTAACTTGTAGCTGGAGGTGTAACATGTAGCAGGAGGTGTAACTTTAGCAGGAGGTGTAACTTGCAGGGGTGTAACTTGTAGCAGGAAGTGTAACTTGTAGGGGTGTAACTTGTAGCAGGAGGTGTAACTTATAGCAGGAGGTATAACTTGTAGCAGGAGGTGTAACTTGTAGCAGGAGGTGTAACTTGTAGCAGGAGGTGTAACTTGTAGGGGTGTAACTTGTAGCAGGAGGTGTAACTTGTAGCAGGAGGTATAACTTGTAGCAGGAGGTGTAACTTGTAGCAGGAGGTATAACTTGTAGCAGGAGGTGTAACTTGTAGCAGGAGGTGTAACTTGCAGGGGTGTAACTTGTAGCAGGAAGTGTAACTTGTAGCAGGAGGTGTAACTTGTAGCAGGAGGTGTAACTTGCAGGGGTGTAACTTGTAGCAGGAGGTATAACTTGTAGCAGGAGGTATAACTTGTAGCAGGAGGTGTAACTTGTAGCAGGAGGTGTAACTTGTAGGGGTGTAACTTGTAGCAGGAGGTGTAACTTGTAGCAGGAGGTGTAACTTGTAGCAGGAGGTGTAACTTGTGCTTTTCTAAATCGTTAGCTAACAGCCATAAAATAGAAGACGACACCAAAGAAGAAGAAGATGACGCGGGATGTTTTAATCAGGTGGTTAAACAACTGGTCATTCTGGAGAGCAATAATATAATAATAATAACTTGTAAACAGTAGATTGACGTTAGAAGCAGCTCGTCCAGGACCCCTGGGTGGGTGGGTGGTGGGGGGGGGGTCCTGAGCCTGCGGCCTCGCTCCTTAGACGCAGCTCGGGCCTTCGGCCTCGCACCTTTACTACACAGCTAAATAACTGTAAAGCTAGCTAGCAACATATTGATACTGTACTCGAGCAGAAATGGAACCCACACCGGAAGTGGGTGGTGGGCCTGGATTGTAGTGGTGGCGTTACTATCAAAGCGGGCGTGGATTGTGCCTAGTGGGCGTGGATTGTACCTAGTGGGCGTGAATTGTACCCAACGGGCGTGGCTTGTACCTGTGGGCGTGGCTTGTAGTCTGCGGCTTTAAACGTGCAGTGTGAGTCCAAGCGGCATACAAGATTACTTGTAGATTCAGCCTGGCTTAAATCAAACAGCGCCATTATTCGTGTTAGTATCTGCAGCTGTGTTTATCCTGCTATGCTTACACCACGGAGTACCAAGAGCAGCCTTGCATGTTTTTAACCTTGGGATGGTTTTTAACCTTTAGATGTTAGTTATTCTCTAAAAAGCGTGTTTTCTAATACATAGCGATGACACATTCCGAGGCACCAGATAAACAATGAGCGAGAAAAGGTGGCGGAGGATTCAAGGGTCCAAGGAAATGACGCAGTGGGAGGGGCAGAAAAATAAACGAGTGCATTCTGCCCATGTGTATGTGTACACACAGCAGGCCTGTGATGCTTCTGTGAAAGTGTATACCTGGGAAAACCAGTATATATGTTGTATTGGAAGATTCAGCGATATCTCTGAAAACCCAGATGGGTGCAGTCTTAACTCAGCAAAAACAGCCATTTTTGCAGTAGACACTGTCTTATTTCTTTTATTGCCCTTTTGTCTTTGTTTTGGGGGAAAAAATAGCTTCAGCTGGTGAATTTGAATCAATTTTACGCACATACATTTTCCTTATTATACGACACAAAGGATTTTAGGATCTTGGTGGGCAAGAACCTAAAAAGCCCTATCACCTTTTAGGATTATGTTATGATATGATGATAAGTTATAATATAGGATTTTCTTCAAAGTTTAATTTCAGGGCACAAATACTTCCATGCCCTCATAAGACCCTTGTCCAGGGTGTCTGCCCACCTGCCGCCCTATGACTGCTGGGATAGGCTCCAGCATCCCCGTGACCCTGAGAGCAGGATAAGTGGTTTGGCTAATGGATGGATGGAAATACTTCCATGCTATTGAAAGCTGACAGTCATCTCAAGGTCGCCAAGCTGCACACATGACTGGAGTTTGCTGGTTTGGATCCCAGCGAGGTAAATCAGCAGCAGTAAAGATTATTATCAGGGATCAGGAACTCTTTGTCATTCCACTTCATGTACTTGCGTACATGAAATGAAACGAAGTATCGTTTCCCCCAGCCCACAGCAGTGCAACACAAGACAAAAAGTCAAGTCAGTTTTATTTGTATAGCCCAATATCACAAATTACAAATTTGCCTCAAGGAGCTTTACAGAGCACATATCCAAAAACTACAAGAACACATATATCCAAACTAGAACACATACATCCAAACTGAAAACACATATATCCAAACTAAGTACATATTTCCAAACTAGAACACATATATCCAAAAACTACAAGAACACATATATCCAAACTAGAACACATATATCCAAACTTGAACACATATATCCAAACTAAGAACACATATATCCAAACTGAGAACACATATATCCAAACTAGAACACATATATCCAAACTAGAACACATATATCCAAACTAAGAACATATATATCCAAACTAGAACACATATATTCAAACTAAGAACACATATGACCAAACTAAGAACACATACTATATCCAAACTAAACACATGTATCCAAACTAGAACACATATATTCAAACTAAGAACACATATTTCCAAAATTGAACACATATATCCAAACTAAGAACACATATATTCAAACTAAGAACACATAGTTCCAAAATTAAAAACATATATCCAAACTAAGAACACATACTATATCCAAACTAAGTACATATATCCAAACTAGAACACATATATCCAAACTAAGAACACACATATCCAAAATAAACACATATATCCAAACTAGGACACATATATTCAAATAAGAACACATATATCCAAACTAAGAACACATATATCCAAAACTAAGTACACACATCCAAACTAAGTACACATATATCCAAACTAAGTACATATATCCAAACTAGAACACATATATCCAAACTTGAACACATATATCCAAACTAAGAACACATATATCCAAACTAAGTACACACATCCAAACTAAGAACACATATATCCAAACTAAGAACACATATATCCAAACTTGAACACATATATCCAAACTAAGAACACATATATCCAAACTAAGAACACATATATCCAAACTAGAGCACATATATTCAAACTAAGAACACATATATCCAAACTAAGAACACATATATCCAAAATTTAACGCATATATCCAAACTAAGAACACATACTATATCCAAACTAAACACATATATCCAAACTAGAACACATATATCCAAACTAGAACACATATATCCAAACTAGAACACATATATCCAAACTAAACACATATATCCAAACTTGAACACATATATCCAAACTAAGAACACATATATCCAAACTAAGAACACATATAGCCAAACTAAGAACACATATATCCAAACTAGAGCACATATATTCAAACTAAGAACACATATATCCAATCTAAGAAAATATATATCTCCAAACTAGAGCACATATATTCAAACTAAGAACACATATATCCAATCTAAGAAAATATATATCTCCAAACTAGAGCACATATATTCAAACTAAGAACACATATATCCAATCTAAGAACCCATATATCCAAACTAAGAACCCATATATCCAAAATTGAACGCATATATCCAAACTAAGAACACATATATTCAAACTAAGAACACATATTTCCAAAATTGAACACATATATCCAAACTAAGAACACATATATTCAAACTAAGAACACATAGTTCCAAAATTGAACACATATATCAAAACTAAGAACACATACTATATCCAAACTAAGTACATATATCCAAACTAGAACACATATATCCAAACTAAGAACACACATATCCAAAATAAACACATATATCCAAACTAGAACACATATATCCAAACTAGAACACATATATCCAAACTAAGAACACATATATCCAAACTAAACACATATATCCAAACTAGAACACATATATCCAAACTAAGAACACACATATATCCAAACTAAACACATATATCCAAACTAGAACACATATATCCAAACTAGAACACATATATCCAAACTAAGAACACACATATCCAAAATAAACACATATATCCAAACTAGAACACATATATCCAAACTAAGAACACATACTATATCCAAACTAAGTACATATATCCAAACTAGAACACATATATCCAAACTAAGAACACATATATCCAAACTAAATACCCTCGACACACCTCCCCGCACCCCACATGATGACACCAAAACACAGTCAACGCTAGGCGAGGCCACCGCCAGACCGCCCTCGGTGTTATCGGAACTGCCGGTCTGCATGGGCCAGCAGTTCGCTTAGCCTGCCCCGCTTCCACATTCTGTCAGACCACCTTCGGTGATACTGCCTCGGTCGCAGCCCCAGGCAGGGCCAAGATCCCTGGTCCCACAGGACTCTCAGACCAAGGTCTCCCAGCTGATCCAGCGCCAGCTTTACCAGCCGTCAGATGAAGGCACAAGCTTAGACGCAGACTCGGACAAAGATCACTGCATGGACGGTACTGGGTGAGGCCACCGCAAACGTAAGTTGGCGCCGCCATCGTCCGACATTGGTACAGGGTGAGGCCGCTGCAAACGTGAATTCGCTCCGCCAATCTTCATGATCATTATCATGTTTTGTTTTGGTTGATTTAGGTGCGTGCCTGTCACCCACACACACACCCATGTGTGGTAAGCAGCTTTTCAAAAAAGCAAGATTAAGAGAGACTGAAAAAGTCCAGAAGTCACATACATAGTCTATTAACAAAATATGACTCAATGAAGCTGTTTTCTTGCAGCTGCTTCTCATAAGTTTAACGCGCTGCAGACAAAAACAACATTGCTGCATGGGGCCCATGATGCTTGCTAAGTGACATCAATGATCTGCTACTCGTGCAAACGCAACCGCTCGCAGAATCTCGCCATGACGGAGCCCTCGCAGACTGAAGCAGACAGCCAACCAAGCTTTTCCCTCCGGGGTTTGGTTTTTGCATGCACACATTCTTGTACTTCTGTCTTTGTGAGGACCCTCACTGACTACATTCCCTTCCTATACCACCAGAACTACATGTCGAACATTAACCCTAACCCAATTCTAACCCTAAACCCAAATCCCCACCCTAAAACAGACCCCTAAAGAAGCGAGGACTGTCCAAATTGTCCTTACTTTCCTAAAATGTCCTCTTGCTGATGGCTAACACCCACACTAGTCCTCACAACGATAGCACAGGAGCACAGAACTCTCCTTTGCCCGGGAACAATAGTCTATAAAACCCAGTTGAAAGAAGCAGGAAATGAGGTTGAACACCGAGGCACCTCGTAAATGGACCCTTCAGAAGAGGTCGTTAAAATGAGAAGACTGACCATCATTCTGCTCCCTGCTCGAACCGGCTGTTCTGAGAATGACGGCGTCTGATTCACTGAAACGTCGGTGGAAAAGTGCAGCTGACTTTGGGGTTGCTGGAGCTGCAAATGCGTGGTGGGGGCACCCAACCACAAGAACCTGCCCGGCTCCAGCAGAACGTCAGACTTCGTTAAATGAGAAACGTGTAACAGTTAAAACCCAGCTTCCAGGGCCCGTCCTCGGTGAAGCGAGCTATTGGACGCCATATAGCTGCACGGTCGTGAGTGCAGCCGTTGACATGGCCGCATGACACGGCACTACCCGCTCCACCAGGAACCAGCAAACGATAATTAAGGTCTCTCAGTTGCTTGATGAAGCTAAATAGATGTAATGAAGGGGGACTATCTGCTCCTTCGACATGACGGAGGACTGGGCCAGCTCAGCACAAAGGTCTTTCATTTCATCCCCTGGAAGAGTCTCTTCATTTCCAAGCCCTTATGAGTGCAGGAAGAATGTGGATTATCTTGGGTTTGTTCCTAAGTTTATTTATTTGGAAGACCTAATTTGTTATTCTTGCTCGCGGCGACCGCCGACATTTTTTCGGTCGAGATAAAATCCGGGTGGCTCGCGGAAGAAGCGAGCTCCTGGCTCGGGACGCGGAGGAGGGCCGGAGGACTCGGCCGTGTGAAGAATGCACCGAGGATTAAGTGCCATCCCTCCATAAGTGTGATTTATGAAGCGTCCTGCGTCAGCATGCCAGGGATGACTTCCACTCCGTTTGGCCCAAACAAATGAGCGCTCCTTCAGCCTGCCGGTGTGCTTCTTTATGGAGATGGGTCTCACGCCCCAGGTCGCTTCAGAAGGTCCGGGTCTCATTATGAGCTCGCAACGCTGCCAGTTTGTGTGTCTGCTCCAGTTGCTTCTTCTTCTTCTTCTTTCTTTTAGCAACAGATTACACAGCAAAGAAACAAGTGATGCCATAATATTGGTTTGGGCTAATTAGGAAAAGTCTTTCTCGGTTCCTTAATCTACCTCTGGCTCTTTAAGGGCCTTCGACAGGCAGAGGCGCTAAAGTGCCCAGCAAAAGAAGTTAGACTTCTAGTTTGATGTGAGTTAGTTCAGCGAGTCAACGGCGTGCGAGCGTGGACGCTGCAGCCCCTGCATTTTCAAATTCAACCGCTCACCAGCTTCCCCTGTCAACATAACTGCGACTGAAGCTAAACGTGGTGGGGAAAAATGGACAGTCGTACGTTATTTATCGGGTCAATGTGTTAGGTTCTTGCCCGTTGCAGGGTAAAAAAGCAGTGTAAATCAGAAAATGTGACCACATAGCCCGGGGCCCAAACGGCATATGAGCGGCTGGCTCCATGTGCAGCGAGCCGATAATGGAAACCTCATGTCTGGTGTGCCGTCCTCTCTCGGGGCCTCCACGCTGCAGCCTTGTCCATCACGCCAGGTGACCGTGGGCCCCCGCCGCCGAGCCTCGGTTGGGAGTCGGCGGGAGGCGGGGAGGAGACACCTGCACCGCTTCCCCCCTCTGGGGCCCGAGCGTGAGACTTTACCACCGGGGCTAAAGTACATTAAGTGAGGATTTGGATGCGGCAGCGTCACCAGTATTAAGGCTATTAAAATACAATATGGTTATGTAACGAGCCCTCCACCCAGGCTTTAGTGCCGAGTCATTTAAGGGTGATAATGGTTTGTTTGGCGGGGGCCGGGGAAGTGATTTAGCCAGTAATGGAGTTTTTAGAGTTTGCAGCGTTAGTGACAGGTGCAGCGGTGGGAAGTATTGCTGTCATATCTACTCCTTGGCAGGGGGGGGGGGAATCCAATGACTTCTCCATCTCTGTTACTGAGAACTTCTCAGGGGGGGCAAGTAGAATGAAAACAGTACTTCCATGGCTTGTCACCCCCTCCCATGGGGCTTTCTGATATCTCTGCCCTGACTTCTCGGCCAGTGAACACACGGCCTAGTCAGTGTCCGCCTGAGTGTTTCCCACCTCTCGGTAGACATGGCCCAGTGCCGTTCGGTTAAACCAAACCGTCTAGCTAGCTCGACCATGTAACTCTTAGGAAATGTAAATTTGTAAAATGTGTTAATTTTTAAAACGATTCAGGATACGCTGAACTTATTTGCATTTACATTACTTTTTCAACCCCCCCCCCCCCAGAATAAATGCAAACTGCTTTGGTTGAGTCAGCCCGTGGAAAACGTATTACATTTTTTTTCAGCGATATTCATCTGGGAAAATCCCAAGAGAGAGGAAAGCGAGGCGAGGGGAGGATGTCTGATATCTGTGTGTATTTTCACGAGTGGCTGTTCCATTACAGCAGAGCGCGACAGAGCTGAAAAACCCATCAGAGATGTAAAAGGATACAGCGTGATCGCTTGTTTCCACTGGTGAGGTTGGGGCGGGGTGAGGAGGAGGAGGAGGAGGAGGGGGAGGAGGAGGAGTCTCTTGTAGTATTGTGGTCCTTCTCATAAACAGCAGACCTGGCATGACCCTCCTCTGTCATGTCACGCCGAGCTCCGTCGGCCGGCCCCGGGATTCCTCTGCTGCGGCATGAAAGAATACCTGCAGAGTCGAGTTCCCTCATCAAGAGCGCTTTGAAACCAATATGCCGAGCCCACCATATGCCGAGCAGAGTGCACACGGAACATGTGACGCTCGCTTGCAATAACCCTCCCTTTTCTTGCCTCCAATGTAAAGAAACTTCACAAAATCACCTTGAAGGTTACATTCCGCCGGCTCTTTGGTCGCCGGTGTTTGCTCAGGGCTCTGAGTTATAGGCGGCAGGCCACGCTGCGCTGTGACAATCCATCAGGGGTGCCCAGATCTTGACTCCACTGTTGTTTCAGGTGCAGGTGGTGCGTAATGTGGTGTCTGGACTGTGTAAAGGTGTTTATGTGTGCCAAAAACGTTGACACTTCTCCACGTATGTACCTCCTATGGACAGCGCAAACTGCCATACACATCGCCGAGCATGGGAGCGCCACTCGCACGGCTGCTTCGCAGCTGGAACTTATGAGTCTGTCATGTGCCCTGCCATTTTACCCTTCACTTGTCCACAGCGCTAAGACACGCCGTGCATTCACAGCAAACCCTGTTTCTCTTTTAGTGAGGATGATGATGATGATGATGATGATGATGCACCTTTGCACCAGTACTCATCACAATGGCTGGACTATTTTACTTTGTGTTTTTGTGGGGGGGTTTTTTAAATCATAAAACTATGATAAAATACATTTAGAAAGAAAAAACTATGTCTGAGCTAAACTTGAGCTCTCCTTAATAAGTTGTGACCAAAGGTGAGTTCGAGGCTTTCTTGACGCGTGGATTCCTGTATGCTGTCTCCACATGCCGTCTCCGCTTCCGGTGTGGGGAGATGGCGGCGCGGATTCATGTTCGCAGCGGCCTCACCCAGCACCGTCCATGCAGTGTCTTTGTCCACATCTGCATCTTAAGTTTGTGTCTTCGTTTGACGGCTGGGAGAGCTGGCGCTGGATCGGCTGGGAGAGCTTGGTCTGCTGCGTCCCGTGGGCCCAGGGACCACGGCCCTGCCCGGAGCTGTGCCTGAAGAGGAAACACCGAGGGCGGTCTGACAGGACGTGGAAGCGGGGCAGGCTAAGCTAACTGCTAGCCCATGCAGACCGGCAGTTCCGATAACACCGAGGGCGGTCTGGCGGCGGCCTCGCCTAGCCTTGACTGTGTTTTTAGTGTTGTCGTGTGGAGTGTGGGCAGGTGTGTCGGGGGTGTCTGGCTGTGAGAGCTGGTGCTGGATCAGCTGAAGGAGCCTGGTCTGCTGCGTCCTGTGGGCCCAGGGACCACGGCCCTGACCGGAGCTGCGCCTGATGAGGAAACACCGAGGGCGGTCTGACAGGACACGGAAGCGGGGCAGGCTAAGCTAACTGCTAGCCCATGCAGACCGGCCATTCCAACAGTCATCCTGGCTGACGTTCTCCTGGACAGTGATTTTTTGGTTTGGGTATGTGTGTTCTTGTAGTTTGGATGTGTGTTTTTGTCTTTGTGTTGCACTGCTGTGGGCTGGGGGAAATGATGTCTCGTTTCATTTCCTGTGCACAAGTGCATGACATGAAACAACAAACAAAGTGTTTCTGATTTCTGTATTGAGACCAAACTGTGACACCAAGGGTGCTGTTTCACAATAGTGGCCTCAGCATCATAGATGCACACTGCAGTATCACAGTCGCACACTGGTGCTTGCAGCCAACACAGTCTTTTCCAAGTTCAAAAATCATTTTAAGGAGGTTTGCATTCTTGGTTAATACCAAATAGATTCAAAGAGAAAACTGCTTTATATCAAAATGGAGGACAATTAGGGACATGGTAATAGCATCTGCATACCAAAAGATATGAAGGCTCATTGCCACGTCCATATTTGATCTGTATTCCTTGTTGGACGATAGATAAATCACACTTTACAGCACATGTGGCTATCTGCACTGTCTGGCTTTGTTTTCCGCAAGGTTACCGTCAGGTCAAGACTTCACAACCTGATTTAATGAGACCCAGTGCATCTGTTCCTGGTTTCACACCAGTGGCATCAAGATCTAAGTTGAAATAAGTTCCACCCTGGGCCGAGTCTGCTCTTGAGAATCATTCAGTGATCCGTGGAAAACGCTGTTCCATTTGTGCGCCTAGAAACCCGGACATCTTAATCGATCGGCGTCTCATTCATTCCCCATTTGGGTCGACGTCCAAACACATTACTAGCACAAACGAACCCTCTAAATTACACTTCACTTCCGTGCTGTTCCTGCCATCGCAGCAGTCTGCCACCCTCCGCTGCCGGTCGTGCATCACGGCATCAAAGGGCCGAGTGCATTGCAGCCGCTTGTCCACGAACTGCAGCACTTGAGCGTGCAGCCCGAGACTCCTGGCATCCCCCTTCTCTGGGAGCAATGAGTGTGCACCCTCAAGGTTGGCAGCAAGACAGGGCCATGGATATTTTCCCAGTGACTAGAGGAACTCGAGGCCTTGAAATAAATGACTTACTTTATTTCAAATGACAAACCCACCTCTTTCCTAACATATTTGCCTCTGGCAGGCCCTCAGTCACTTTGTTCAGCAACAACAGAGGTTTGCTCATTAAAGCATCCAGTGGGAACAGTAAATGCTGATTTCACTGGGATTCTGGGAAGCACGAGAAAATTCGTGGCATTCTTCCTAAAGGTCAAACCTATCGTCCCTCTTTGAATGCGTTTGCTGTCCGCGTGTGGCAGTTTGGTGGGGTTTTCGGCAGGGGTGGAGATTCAGGTTTTTGGTGCAAACGAGGGCTGTGGTTCGGACGAGGGTGGCCGTCCCGGCGCTGAAGCGGTTTCTAGGGAGCTAACTGACAGAAAGTTAGGGTATCGCGAATTTAGAAAGGCATTTTACTTCCACGACAGTCGCAGTCACACGATGATCTTGCTTGAGCAGAAGCTTTGGTACGACAGATTAGCTCCTCGTCTGCCTAAAGCCGCTGACACAGCCTTCGTGTCCGTGTCAGCTTTTCTCCGAGACGAGAGCCGCGAGCCTTTCCTCCGGGGTGGCGTGCAGGGTTATTGCTCCAATCAGCTGCATCTTGTCCTGTAGTCTCTGTCTCCTGGAACCAGGAGGGTAGAATAAGGAAGGTAGAATCCATGGCTTTCTTTTCCATTTGTCTCTTTTTTTGGGGGGGGGGGGTTCCCCCCCTTCTTTTCCTCCCCGGTTGTATGCGGTCAATTACCCCACTCACTGCTCCACCCCCTCTGCCGCAGACCACCACATGCCTCCTCCCATACACGTGGAGTCGCCAGCGCCGCCCACCCTTTCTGCCAACACTTGTCACTCAAAGTCAGCTCATGAATATCAATAGGGACAAGTCCACGCCCACAACGTTGTCAGACAACTGAGAACAGTTACAAAGATGCTAAACACCACAATAATGATGTGGAGCGTTGCTGAATCTCCGTTACTTTACGGACTGACTACTGAGGTTGGTCCGACGGTAGCTCGGTGCTGGCCGGGACGCCTGCACTATTTTAGGGCGGCATACTTTTGGAGGCTGTAGTGGAAAAGGCGGGCCTGGGAGGGGGGAGGAAAGGTAGCCGAGTTGGTGCCGGAGACACGTTGGTGGTCAGAGCGGGGCCGCACAGGCCTGCAGATAGTTCACACCACCGTGACTGGACGGGAACGCCACACAGAGCAGCTCTCGTTTTAGACCTGTGTTTGTACAAGAGGTTTCCCTTTCCACGCTCAGCGCTCGAGCCGCATGCCTTGCTCTCCGCGCTGTTTAAACTGACAATCTGGTGCCAAGCTCCACATCCGCCCAGCCGAGCCAGATACGCACCGACACCGGACTATCTGCTCTTTGGGCCTTTTGATGGCTCAATTCAGCTCAGCGATGATGAACTCGTTTTTGGTGCCCGTCCAAGTCGCACCTCATCAAGACATTTCCCAACATCACGAAAAGCCACCAGTTCACCAAGAGCGCTTTTCTTCTTCTTCTTCTTCTTCTTCTTCTTCTTCTTCTTCTTCTTCTTCTTCTTCTTCTTCTTCTTCTTTTTTTGCACTCAAGTAAAGCTGCCGGCAGAGAACTTATAGGTGTTTGTCCTTTTTGACAACATTTTGCTCATTGCTGAAAAACACGGCTCAGCAGAAAGCGCCGGTTTAACTGTGTCACACATCGGCATCCTCTGGCAAAGTCCTGAGAACCACCTTGGAACGTGTTCTGGGCTCAGAACCAGACTCCTGCGCCAGACCAATACCCAGTCTGTGGCGCATGCCACGTGGACCGTTCTGAGGGCCTCAACCCAAATATCTTCCCCACAAAGCTACGTACGAGCGTGGCTTTGACTGTTCTCATATTCCCCGATAGCAAATCATCCCTGGCCTTGGCAGTGTTTAGTTAACCCCTCCGCTGCCTGCTGTCTGCACCCGGAGGACAGGCGGCGGTGATGCAGGACTGAAAACCACAGTCACCGCCCCCCCCCCATCCATCAACCGCCTCGGATTTTCCTCTTTCTGATAAATCCTGCTTTGTAGTTGCCATTGTGGACATAAGGAGTCCACCGCAATAACACTAATGTCATGTGATCTGTCTTACTTTAGTATGGCGGACAAAGGGGGACGTGTATAGGTGAAACAGGGCCCCATTGTGTTTTCACTCTTCTTAGTATTGGGAGTATTTTCTGTAAAGCTTCATAAAAACTGGCGTTACACGTATGTTTCCTGGACTGCAGGGAGTCCTTCAAAAGCTCCTAAAATCTCAGTGATACAAATTGGAAGGTATTGACTTTGGCTCCGACCCTCCGCTCTGAACGGAATTTTCTCAAAAGCCCCAAAACTACACCCTTAACACTAATGCCGGTTACCAGCGAACTGTTAAAGTAGATGTGTGCATGCAGAAGTGCTTAAAAGGTAGCTTGCTGTAAGATGCAGCCTGCTCGGGTGCGTGCCGGTGACTGTTTACGCTCCAGCCGGGTGCAGAACTGAGGCGTCAGCAGCCCGACAAGGGCGGCGTTGCATGCAGGGAAGCTGTAAGTTGCAGACGGATGGAAATAAAACGTAGCAGGCTGTATAACGTGTCCTGCAGCAGAAAGGCTTTAAGCTTTGTGACTCGCACGTTTTTCAGTTCAAGAAGCTGTGCTCTGGTTACTACAGCGTGTAACATGAGAAATACAGTGTGAAAGGTGAATATTGCCACTTGATGCTCGAATCAAACATCTCATAAGGATTTGCTTTGATTCATGTCATTAGCTGAAAACACTTATTGACTTCTCCACGTTTTGTTATGATATGTGGTAAAACTTAGTTCGGCTTGTTCGGTGTATTCACCGACTACCATCAGAGGCAAACCCAGTTATTTGGATGGTTCTGTATTGAGGGAAACTAAATATTATGGTATAACACTGAACCTCGTTCACGATAACATCAACAATATGGTGTAAAAATGATTTATTTATGAAACAATCTTTTCCAAGGGGAGCTCTCAAGAGGAACTTACAATGATGCTGTACGGGAATGTATATCGAACAACGCACGTATACAAAAACAATTTACATTTTGTGCACTGCAGGCCCTCAATAACATGAACAAGCTGGAGATACGGAAGGACGTGACTTATACAGACTGACAACACCCAAACTGCACGCTGACAATTCCTCGATTTCCACCCGACACGGCCAAGCCCATAAACAGTAGCCCCATGTTTGAGTCCTTAGAAAGCCCTTCAGCTGGATTTACTTCCAATGAAGACTGCTGAGTGATAATGAACAGCACACCGAGCGTTTGAAAATGTCCATAAGTGAAATCTTGCATAGTGCAGTAATATGCAATATGCAGCAATAAATGCATAATATAAATGCAGCGGTGCAATAATAAATACTGCACCGGTGCATAGTGTCTCAGTCTTAACATCCTAAAGCAGTCTGACGGACTGTCCCACCTCACGGCTATCTCCTGTAAAGGTGGCCGGACCTGTGCAGCACTGGGAATTACATATGATTACCGCCGGTATTCCGGTCTCTTTTTGCACGTGTCCTCAACCACCATAACTGCAAACAGGAAGAAGAAGAAGAAGAAAACGCCTAACGCCCGAGACATTGCAACTGAATACTGTTACCTATATCCACTGTCTTGTTTGGTGGTGTGCAGGAAGTGCTATAGTTAGTTGGTTTTCAAAGTTACAGTGAGAAAGTGGTGATAAATACCCTCGCCCCCCCTAAACCGGGGCAGACAACTGCACCGGGGGGGGGGGGGGCGTTCATGATTATGAACTCCTGTAAAGGTTTGTGTACTGACAAAAAAAAAACAAAAACAAGAAAAAGTGCTGTAAAAAGCTAATTAATTAAGTTAACTGAGAAGTATCACTTCAGGTTTATGGACACTTAGTCTAGACAGAGTCAACAACACGGACAGAGTAGCCCCTTCCCAAACAAGTCCGGCAGTGAAAAAAGAAAGGTCACACAGGCGCAGAGCGAGCGCGTCGGCGTTTGATCGAGAAAGCGGCCTCCGCCGCTCCACCCCAAGGCGCCACGCCGCCGTTTGTCTGGGGAGAGGAGGCGAAGAACGGGCGTCTCGGACACTTTTAGCGTTCCCTAACCAACAAATCAAGTAAGTGCACGACAACACGACACACCCAGCAAATCTCGTAACACTATGCGTCATCCTTATGTTTGAAATATTCAATGGCGAATTTTGTCAGTGTAAACAAATAAATAATTATTTACAATCTCTAGAAAAAAAAAAAAGAAAAAAAAAAAGCAAAACAAACAATTAAAAAGAGCAGAGCATAAATAATTTACAAAAGAAAGTATTATACAGACTTAGTATAAACATCTTTGGTACTTGGTAAAATGGCTGTTTAAATCATTCACTCAGAACCTCTATAAAAACCAAACGACAACAACAACAACGACCACATTCAGGGGACGGGCTGGGGGAGGGGAGGCGCTGGACTTGAGACAGCGGTGCTATACTGGTTGGGTTACAGTTCTGTGCGGTAAGTCAGATGCTGGGGTTCGGATGCAGGGCGACACGGGGGGGGGGGGCCGTGAAGCATCCTGGCCCCCGGTCGGCCCGTCGAGCTTCTGTTGCCCGACGAGAACAAACGGAGCGCGTTAGAAGATAGCGAGGAGAAAGAAACCAGTCAGTCACAAGCTGCAGAGACACGAGAGACTGGAGAGAAGCGCATACTGTAAGTGGTTGTACACGGAGTCCCTTTAAAATGCAGAAATTGGTACATTAGCTATGATTAGATATTTTGCAAAGGCTTTCTTTATTTGCCCGCTCTCGTCCGCGTTCCCTTCGTAGGGGAATGAATCTCACGCACCGGCGAGGCACTCGAGGAAATAAAAAAAAAAAAAGGGCCTCGTTTCCTCTTCGGTGGGAAGGCACGTCGCGGGAAGTCCCAATTCCGTCGAAATGGGGTTTTCGTCATGACGCTGGGTTTTGGTTTGAGATATTTGTGTCTTTCGCCCTCTGTTTTCCTATCCACCTTGATTCAGTTATCTGGGGAAAGAGTAGAAGAAGAGTTTGCCGTTACCGTCGCTTGTATTAGAAAATGTAGGACACGACACAAGACTCATATTGCCAAGAGACGGAGCGCAGCGACAAGTTTTGCGTGGTGTGCATTGAAAAGCGTGTCCTCGCCGTGATGGCTTAAAACAAAAAAACAAAAAAACAGGCAGCAATCTCAATTTCCACTGTTTAGCATTAAACAGAAGACCAGAAGTCCTTGGAACCATACACAAGGCCTTTCACAATGCATCTGGGGCATTGTAGCTGGGCAAGCTGACAAGCAGAGACATTGCGTGACTTTTATTTTTCTTTGCTTCAGCCAACACATAACAGACAACCGTTATCGTCATTACCTCACGGACACTGGCAGAAACTCCGGTTTATCTGAGTATTGAAAAAGATGTTGATGGTTTTAAGATCTTTAAACAGCACAAGTGTTCGCTTTCTCACGCGCTGCTCTCGCACACACTCACAAGCATACACACAAACACACACACACACACAGAAAATATAGCGTCATCAACAAAGAAACAAACACCTACAGTGCAGACAATGGCTGCAGACGGCATCACTGACACATCAGTTCATACTTGTTTACTGGCTAGATGTCAGAAAAGAAGACTACATAGTAGGCTGTGGTGATTCAACACATAAACAGACCATCAAAGGAAGGAAAAGTCTACTGACCTCTGCACTCGTACTTGAGATCGGAGAAGAAGACGAGCTCCTGTGAGAAGACAAAAAGGCCTAACCTCCCTCCAGCAAACGTCTTGTCGTAAACTGGTCCTGAGTCAGCCATGATCTGTTTGCCTTCATAGACCACAACTCTGGGGGAAACACACAGGGCAGAGAGAGGGGGTCCTCACCGTGTTCTCAAGGTGCTAATTAACTGTACTGGTAGAGAGGTGATGAGCAACTGGCCATCTGCAACACCAAAATGGATTTCACCACTTTATGTGCTCTAATAGAAACCAGAACTTATAACCTCCGTTTCATTTTGAACTCCAAATACGCAGCAACTGGACAAAACAGCTATTGCATAGTCACTGTATGGAGCCCGCTGTCATTTACACTGCCATCACTGAGTGAGTATCGCGTTGCTACCTGATGAAACCCGTCTTCGGTCTGTGGATGAGGTGCCATCTGTAGGCGGTGTAATCTTTCCAGCCGATGTTTTTCGGGTCGTGCCACAGAGTACGCACCTACGTAAAGAAATAACAAAACGGTAAACGCCATCTCAGCCTTTTGATCGGGACCAAACGGGTTTTGAACAGCGGCTTACTTGTCCAGCAGTGTTGCCGGTGTGCCACAAGGCGTTTCTGAGGCTCTCTCCGGTGCCCGTGGTAGAGTTGACTACTTTGAGTGAAACGCCAGAGATGCCAAAGGCCTTGGAGGGCTTGTCCTCCCAGTAGGTCTGTGTGATTTGCTTCCACATCACTACATAAAAGCGCCCACTCGACTGGTAGCCAAACACGAAGCCTGCGTAGTCATCGTCTCTATCGGTGTTCACGTACATTGTACCGCTGAAATCCACGGCGTTGAACTCGTCAAAACCTGCAGAGGGGTGAAAGACGGGTATTACCAAACGTCACAGCATGCTTCACAACCAGGAACGTGTGTGGTGTCTGGTTTTTGTTGTGTGAATAGGAAGTAGTTTTTCAATCTTGTAAGAACATACTAAGGAGCATTACTCACCTACGGCGATGCCCGGGTCAGAGTTCGCCGTCTGCACCAGCTCTTTGCCCTGGTGTCTGACTACCCAGTTGGGATCGATTTGGGTGGTTCCCTTTGGATCCAGGTGGACCATCTGGAACTTCCTGAAGTCTGTGACGGTGATGGCATTGTTCTCCGGGCAAACGTCGAAGATGTCAGGGATGCTGTCATTGTCAAAGTCATCTATGCAGGCATCACCTCGTCCATCGCCTGTTCATTTACAGCAAAGTCACACAGAAACGCGGCTTTTCTCAAAAGGTAATTACATCTGCATCGCTTTAACTAGTTTCCCAAATTTGCTGTAGTTTCCATCATCCGCCTTTACAAAAATCTCTTGTGACGACTGATTTTACTGCCATAAAAGTCCTATTGCAGGGAGACCCGAGGTGTTTGACTAGATTTATATAAAAGTGAATGGAAAAAAACTCCCCCGAGGACACTAACCTCAATTAGCTTTGCCAAGTCTAGCAGGCCGCATCAGTCATTCAGAGGTCGTCATGCTGTGACAAATTCCACTGATACTTGCAGCTATCTGAGGTCTGCAGGCCGCAGGCAGACAGTAGAGACTTTGTGGACTTTATTTGAGCTCAAGAACCACAGTACGAAGTCTCACTAGAGTATCCAGACACTTTAATGTGGGCTGTTTGCACAAGGGGATGAGAGTCATTCAATCCAGTACACAATATCTGATGAAAGGTGAAGAGCACCCAGGTGCCCCCCTCACCCACGCCCCGTCTACCGTTTCAGACGGTAAAACAAACTCCAGGTAACCCTGTATTAATTGTGCACCGTGGATTCCATCAAGAGCAAGCCCAGATGCCTGCTGCAAATAAAAAATTCACAGCCTGGCGTGTGCGCTCCTGCACTCCACAATGAAGTCATGCACGATGACTTCATCGGTGCCAACAAGTTCCTTAACTCGTTCCACAGACAGCGGATTTTACACTTATTGTAACACCATTAATTGTTCACTATGACAGAGCATAGTGAATAATGACGGGACAAACTAAAAGTGCACCTTGTCTAGCGGATGGCTACGTGGGCTATGCACAGGGAAACTATGAGGAAATACTACAGTTATATCAGGAATCAGGAATATTTATTTGTCCTTTCATTCCATACACCTGCGCGCATGAAATCAAATGAAATATGGTTTCCCCCAGCCCACAGCAGTGCAACACAAAGACAAAAACACATATCCAAACTACAAGAACACACATATCCAGACTGCAAAAAACTACAAGAACACATATATCCGACATATACAAAAAAAAAAAGATTTCACTGTCCAAGAGAGTGAATGCCAGGATGGCTGTCGGAACCGCCGGTCTGCATGGGCTAGCAGTTAGCTTAGCCCGCCCCGCTTCCGCGTCCTATCAGACCGCCCTCGGTGTTATCGGAATCGCCGGTCTGCATGGGCTAGCAGTTAGCTTAGCCCACCCCGCTTCCGCGTCCTGTCAGACCGCCCTCGGTGTTATCGGAACTGCCGGTCTGCATGGGCTAGCAGTTAGCTTAGCACACCCCACTTCCGCATCCTGTCAGACCGCCCTCGTTGTTATCGGAACTGCCGGTCTGCATGGGCTAGCAGTTAGCTTAGCCCGCCCCGCTTCCGCGTCCTGTCAGACCGCCCTCGGTATTATCGAAACTGCCGGTCTGCATGGGCTAGCAGTTAGCTTAGCCCGCCCTGCTTCGGCATCCTGTCAGACCGCCCTCGGTATTATCGGAACTGCCGGTCTGCATGGGCTAGCAGTTAGCTTAGCCCGCCCTGCTTCGGCATCCTGTCAGACCGCCCTCGGTATTATCGGAACTGCCGGTCTGCATGGGCTAGCAGTTAGCTTAGCCCGCCCCGCTTCCGCGTCCTGTCAGACCGCCCTCGGTGTTATTGGAACTGCCGGTCTGCATGGGCTAGCAGTTAGCTTAGCCGCCCTGCTTCCGCGTCCTGTCAGACCGCCCTCGGTGTTTCACCGAGGAATGAAACCTTCTTGGATGGTAGATATGAAATAATATGAATCACACTTTAGCTACTGGTTACTGATGTCTAGACAGACAAATAGCTACGGTTTCAATATTTTTTTTAAATGGTGATGAGGGGGAAGACACTTATCATGCGTGGTATGTGGAATCATAATCTGCCACTGCACATTTCATATACCATTACTAGGATAACCATGGTGTCATGCTTGACCAGAATGAATGAATAATTTGAATAATTAAATGGAATGATTAGCTATATGGCGATGTGTCACCTTGTCCTCTGTTCCCTATAGGGCCTGCTTGTATCACCTCTCCGCTTTACCGGATGTTGCCAGAAAGAGCGAAACAAATGGATATACAAAACAGGATAAGAGCCAGACTTGGCACCTGCAAGGTCCGGTCTAAAACATATGACATATACATACCAGTCTACTACACCTCATCAACAACTTCCCTCTCCCCACCCATGCTCACCGTCAGAGTCCAGCTGGTCTTCGTTGGGAGTCAGCCGGCAGTTGTCCTTGTCATCAGGTATGCCGTCATTGTCGTCGTCGTAGTCACAAGCGTCTCCTTTGCCGTCCTTGTCATGGTCGGCCTGGTTGGCGTTGGCTACGTAGGGGCAGTTGTCCAGGTTGTTCTGATGGCCGTCTTCGTCAATATCCTGGTTATTGTCACACTGATCTCCCACCCGGTCATTGTCCGTGTCGGCCTGTTGGACAAGGCGAACAACGGTTAACTGCTGCAGATATGGAACTGTTGTTGTGTGACACGCCGCTCGTATTCCCACTGAAATGTTCCCTCTGCCCGCTGTTACTGTCTGACATGTCACTGTGTTACCGTACCTGATCAGGGTTGTGCAACAGTGGACAGTTGTCACACTGGTCACCTACACCATCCATGTCGGTGTCTTTCTGGTCGGTGTTGTACACAAAAGGACAGTTGTCGTTCTCGTTCAATATTTCTGAAAGATGGAGGTACAGACCAACACATTTGCTCGTCAGTTCAATGCTACTACTACTACTACTACTACTACTACTACTACTACTACTACTACTACTACTACCACCACTACTACCACTACTACTACTACTACTACTACTACTACTACTACTACTACTACTTTTGGCTGTTCCCGTTAGGGGGCGCCACAGCAGATCATCCGTTTCCATCTCTTCCTGTCCTCTGCATCTTCCTCTGTCACACCAGCCACCTGCATGTCCTCCCTCACCACACCCATAAACCTCCTCTTTGGCCTTCCTCTTCTCCTCTTCCCTGGCAGCTCCATATTCAGCATCCTTCTCCCAGTATACCCAGCATCTCTCCTCCACACATGTCCAAACCATCTCCATCTTGCCTCTCTTGCTTTGTCTCCAAACCGTCCAACCTGAGCTGTCCCTCTAATATACTCGTTCCTAATCCTGTCCTTCTTCATCACTCCCAGTGAAAATCTTATCATCTTCAACTCTGCCACCTCCAGTTCGATGCTATGATGTATATATCAGATAGTATTGAAATGAGAAATTAACCACATTATTTCTACCTTTCCTGATCAGGATTCGTGACATTACTGTATATTGCGGGTCATTACTACACTATGGTAATTCGCCACAGAGATTTGTTTCGCCCAACAAATTGTTGAAAGCTAACCAATAGATATTAGCAACCGATACACATTTGGCCTTTGTCAATGGGGAAATGTTCTTTTACCATCTCCATCGATGTCCACCGCACAGGCATCTCCTTCTCCATTGTTGTCAGTGTCTATTTGAGCAGGGTTGTGCTCATAGGGGCAGTTATCACAGCGGTCACCAACTTCGTCCTTGTCAAAGTCAAACTGACGGGGATTGTACAGGAGAGGGCAGTTGTCCTAAAGGGAGAACACATTTTCATTTAGCTCATCTGGTTCCGAATGGGAGGAATCTGCCAATAAAAAGAAAAAATCCCTTACGTACCCTTTCATCTTCAATTCCATCATTGTCATCATCCTTGTCACAAGCATCCCCTTGACCATCTTTGTCGAAGTCTTCTTGTCCAGAGTTAGGGAGGTTGGGGCAGTTGTCCTGCGAAAACGGGGGGGAAATGATCGGTTCTTTTCAAAGATAAACCTGACACACCACAGTGCACTCTCAGTAAAACTTATTAATCCTCTGCATTGCTGCTGCATGACAGGGTAGGTTGCGCTAGACACCTTCTTGCAGTGGTAGGTGGCGTTGGCTCCACACACGAGGTTCTGGTTGGGCCAGCCGTCCAAATCCGAGTCTTCTCCGCAGATGAAGCCATCTCCGGCGTAGCCGATCTTACACTCGCACTTGTACATAGGGTCACTGAAGTGGCTGAGGTAGATGCATTCTGCGTATTTGTGGCAGTTATGGGTCTTGTCCTTACATGGGTTAACTGGCTCGCACACCTGGAGGACAGGAAACAGGTAAAAGGGAGGTCGAGATTAAAGGAAATGAAAGGTGCTTTTCTCTTCAAAGAGTAGAACGTCTTACTTGGGCGACGATATGTTCGAAGGGAATCAGCTTTGGTGTTGATGCATACATAGTACATATATTGTATATATATATATATATGCAGTATATATGAAGTACTTTTGTGTACAATTCATTAATCAAATCTCCACTCTGTGCCTCAAATACTTCACCATGACTCACCATTGCTCTTTTTGTGTTTTGCATTAGATATTCACAGCTGTCACTCATTAAAAAAGGATGACCAAAACTGCAGTTTGGATGTCACTCGATGAGCTCATAGAGCATAAATGTGAAAGCATGAAAATGTCTTTGATCGAGACTGTGAAATGAAGCCCGCCGGTGCCAGCTATGAGACAATTCCCCTTCTCCCAAATCAATTTGTGGAACTGGGGCACCAGTCGAGAGCCAAGCAGCCGAAGTGGCCAAGGAGTGGCAAAGTGGTCCACAAGGGATGTTATGCAAGGGCAGCTTGGAGTAGCGTGGCATATCGTACAGCTTTCCAAGGAGTCTATGAAAACAGAGTGAGGGAGAACTGTGCGCCCCGACCAAGCTGTTAATATCCTTAAAAATCTGTTTAAAAAGTGGTACGTTTGACATTCAGGAATCGTAACGAGAATGGAAACACTGACTTGTTTTAAAGACTCGGTGTGCAAAGCCAGCGTTGGAAAAGAAAAACTGGGTTTCTATCTCATTTTAAAGCGAGGCTAGAGACAAGACACGGCGTTGCCTTGAGCGTTAACATGAACCCAGCAGGGAGACATGTGTTTGTCGTTAGAGTCGCCCAATACTCCTCCGGGGTCAAGGTGTGCCACATTCAGCGATGTCGACCCAGCGGTGGCATCCCCTCAGACACTTTTGAGACTCACCCTCGCTCACAGATTGGCCCAAAATGAGGTCAACAACTCATACCCTGCGCAGCTTCCATCATTTATAAATTAGATTTGACACGCAAAGATTTACACGCCTTCTAACCGCTAAATCAAATATTGCTGGAGCTGAAGGCCCAGCTGGAGGGTTTAAGGACTACTGTGCACGAGGGGCTGCAAATAAAGAGACGCGTACTGACTCCGAATCTGAGTAACCGCGACTTGCCTGCTTGTTTTTCTTGGCAGCCTCCACCCCCATACCGAACGGCTGGGTACCCTTGTACCTCTTGGGACAGGGCAGACAGTGGAATCCTGGATTGGTGTTGACACAGCGTTGCCTTCCAGTCACTTTGTAGCAGACATCAGACACCATGTCACACTAGGGGGAAAAAAGAAGAAGACAAGGGGAAATAAGAAAAAGGATCCCAACCGCACATTTGATTTATCTGGTTAGCGTGGAGCGCAGGAGTCCTCTCTAAAAGGATACTTACCTCGTTGATGTCCTCACAGTGGGTACCGTTTCCACGAAAACCAGTCGGGCATGGTCCACACTCCCAGGAGCCATCTGGAGAACTGTTGCAGTCCACGCCACCAAAGCATGGGTTAGACAGGCAGCCATCTGCAAGAGATTTAAGACCATAGTCATGGCTAAACTGACAGGAAAACAGATACATTGGCAGGAAATAACTATAGCTTTTTGATTTTCATCTTTGTTTGTCGCCTCAAGGATGAATTCCTGCCAGTTGGAAATTTAACATCACAGACAAACGGGCATGGGCCAAGCAAAAAAGTTTAAATTTGGTCCACACAGAAACTATTTAGACTATGGGACGGTTAAACATATTGCAATAGCAGTGGAAAGGAAATCACTGCTCACCGATAGGACAGTCATTTTTGTTGCAAATGTCGCTGTCATTAGCCTCCCCGACGCACTTCTTGCCACCGTGCTGAGGGTGCGGGCTGTTGCACTCTCTTGTTCGACTTTTGATGCCACCTCCGCATGTTGCTGAGCAGATCGCCCAAGGAGACCAAGGGCCCCAGCCACCATCCACTGCAGACGTGCAAGAAAGAAGAAAAGTTTAGCACCGAATTCAGATGTTACTGAATGTTTAACTCTGTATTATACAATGTACAGTCTTTCCAACTCTTTATATCAAAACACCAGCGCATCCGGGTAGTGTAGAGGTCTATTCCGTTGCCCACCAACACGGGGATCGCTGGTTCAAATCCCCGCGTTACCTTCGGCTTGGTTGGGCGTCCCTACAGACACAATTGGTTGTTTCTGTGGGTGGGAAGCTGGATGTGGGTATGTGTCCTGGTCGCTGCACTAGCGCCTTCTCTGGTTGGTCGGGGCGCCTGTCCGGGGGGGAGGGGGAACTGGGGGAACAGCGTGATCCTCCTACACGCTACGTCCCCCTGGTGAAACTCCTCACTGTCAGGTGAAAAGAAGCAGCTGGCAACTCCACATGTATCGGAGGAGACATGTGGTAGTCTGCAGCCCTCCCCGGATCGGCAGAGGGGGTGGAGCAGCGACCGGGACGGCTCAGACAGTGGGGTGATTGGTACAAAGGGGGTAAAAATAAAAAAGGGGGGTAAAAAACACCAGACTGTAATTGTAACTCCCAGAATGCAACTGTAAGAAACTGTAATGTTGGGGCAAATACACTGAGCTGAATCCAGATGGAACTGTAACCTGGGTGAATGGCAAAGCCCTTAGCGAATCAGGTCATTCAAGATGGATGATGCAGACACATACGTTGCCTCTGAATGTTGCCTCTGGGGGGCCAAACTCACCGGGACACGGCTTGGCCTCGCAGCGTTGAGTCTCTCTGCCGCTGCCCTCGCAGTCTTTGCCTCCCAGCTGTGGTACGGGGGCATTGCAGTGGCGTATCCTGGTGATCTGGCCCTCTCCACAGGTCACGGAGCAGGATGACCACGGGGACCACAAACTCCACCCGCCGTCCTGACGAACTGGGTATCAAACATCAAACATATCAGCCAGATGTTGTGTATTAAGCTCTCGATTTTAATTGAGGCGAGTGGTAAGATGGAAGTATGTTTGGCATATGTGGGAAACAACGCTGCCAGATAACACCACAAGTAAACATCGTTTGGTACTGAAGATGTTTGTCTCAGTTTCAAAGGCGTTGCTATGCGCTTTGCAGAATTCATATCACTGTGGACAAGCCAACCCCCAGTGGTCACACTGTTGAGAAATCCCACACAACCAACACCGAGCCCGGCCCGTTGTCAGCCGTGACACATAAGACCGCATGTGTTTAGTTGGTCAACATTCAGTTTCAGTACCGAGCAGCAAGCTAGAGAAAACTGATGGTACTATATTACCTCAAACAGATCAAATACTTGGATTATCTCCGTTTTTGTGTGGTTGTACAGTGGGCAACGAGTTAAACCGTAAAAGGGAACAACCTTTCAGCTGATGGCATGTATTTTTAATTAGTGTCCACAGGGAAACACTCCAACACCAACTACACGAGCCAACCCTCCTCTGACCAGCTCTCGCTCAGATGGATCCATTTCCAGCAGATGTGGGATGAAGAAAACAACGACTCTTGCACTTTGCACCAAGACAGAGCTGGAGGAAATAATTTTTCATTCAACTCCACCCTGAAGCGCTGTATTTTTTCAACATTTTTGTCAAATTACCTCACCCCTCAGTGTGAGTTCTGGCCTTTTTTTGCACACTTTGCAGAAAGATGTCTATCATTCCCAAATTACTTCCTCACTTGCCAATTTAGACACCCCCAGATATGCTTTAGTGTGTACAAGATACTCGGGTTGTGCATTATGTCCTTTGTTTATCACACTTATTGTTGAAGTACTCTGATGATCTGGATAACGTCACAGTGGCCAGGCGGCACCAAGCCCCCCTGGTTGTAGACCACTGCGCGGTATGTTGTGTATGCACAGGGAGAGTATTGAGGGACAGTGGGCTGAATAGTGGAAAGCATACACACCACGGCTGTCGCATTTTCCCAGGCTGCACTTGCGTGTCTGGATGGAGGGCCCGGTGCAGGGGTTGCTGGTGGCATCACACGATCTGCCCCTCTGTTGGGTTCCTGTGCCACAGGTGACGGTACATTCAGTCCACTCCGACCAGGGGGACCAGCCATCCTCACTGTTTATAGCTGCAAGAGGACAAAGGGACAGCACGCACTCCGTTAAGCCCGGGATTTCACTCCTACCTAAAACGACCACGGGCGGTCAAAATGACCGCCAAGGTATTTAAACTCCATAGTCTGTCAAGATAAATGCCCAGTTGTGATATTCACGCATTGCATATGTTAGTATGTCTGTTAAGAAACTAACTGACACCGAAATTAACATTTTAACAACTTCAATACTATTGTGGCGAATTCGGGGGACAACGCAACCACAGGAAGTGCCGCGGCCGGGACGCGAACCCGTGTCGCCCGCACCGCAGGAGGCGTCGCTAACCGCTCGATTAAAGGGTCAGACCCGCCGGCCAGCGGCCAGCGTGTCTACTTGTCCGTGCACGTTACACTATTTCCGGTGGTAGTCATGGTGCGTCTGTAAGCAGACATGTTGGACATCGTCACACATCAAGTTCAGACTATTTCCCTCCACTGGAGGGCGCTGGCGTGTTTCTAGGACAGAGCAACGAACTCCACGGAGGAAATGACGCGTCGTGTCGCCGCTTGTGACGTGGGTCATGAACGGCGACGCGACGCGCAAGGTGACGCACAAATTAAGCGCCGTCCTTTTGGACCGGTCATGGCCGTTTTCGGTAGCTCTTATCGTAACTTTCTATTTGTGTGCAAGTTGATCTAGAACTATTTTAATGCAAATATATGCCATTTTAGGAGCGCTCACGGAGCGGCAGGTCTGTATCTTCTTCTTATTCTTCTTTTTTTTTTTTACGAAGTTATTAAAGTTTGAAAATCTAAAACCGTCAAAATGACCGCCTTGGTCGTTCTGCCAGAGGTTTATTTGTACCAGAGCGAACTGTTCAGTGTGCCCTTATTGTTCACATTAAAAGGACGTAAAACGGAGAAGCAGACGGGAAAGAAAAGGGCAGTGAGCGAGCTGTTTTCCTTTCACTGTTCCCATGACGTCACCCCACACGCCCACGGTAGCCATTTTCAGATTGTGGCTCATGTGGAGCAAGGACATTGGTTTGCTAATGAAAGCCAACGGGCGATGGAGGCTCTGTGTTATTAAAACCCCAATATGCATATTGTTTTCCCCGACACGAGGGGCCATACATTTTGGTGCGCGCGGGGCTGTTTATATATTTGTGTGTTCCTCATCTATTAGGACGAAGGACACTTTATTTTTTAATCATTGTAAGCAAGTACACAACGAGATTCATCCTCTGCATTTAACCCATCCACAGGAGCGGTGGGCAGCTGCAGCCCCCCCCCCGGGACCGACTCCAGTTCTTCTTTCCGTTGACTTGCTCAGGGGCACAGGAAGAAGTATTAACCCTCACGTGCATGTCTTTTTGATGGTGGGAGGGAACCAGGACACCCAGAGGAAGGAAGCCCGGGCAGACACGGGGAGCACATGCAAACTCCACAGAGAAAGGACCTGGGACGGCCTGGGGTTCGAACCCAGGGCCTTCTCGCTGTGAGGCGACATCTTAACCACCGGGCCACCGGGCTGCCCACGTGGTTAAGATGGTATCAGGATGTGGTGTCTCTTGGTACTTACGCATGCACACTGGGCAGCACTCGCCATCGATGAAGGACGGGCTAGCACAGGCAACTGGGGGGCAGGTAATCTGGTGACACACGATCTTGGACTCCTGCCAGCAATAAGCAATAACGGGATCAGTTTTAAAAGATGACCTGAGACGATCCCATCCATATTTCCGTTTCACTCGGCAATACCTGGCAGGTGCACTTGGTGCAGCTGTCCACCACCCAATCTTCTTTATCATCGAACAGACGGCCGTCCTGCCAGCACATGTTTTTCTCCTTAGAGTTCTTCATCCTCCCGAGCGCCTCCTTCATGACTGTGTTCTCCTCCGTCTGGAGCAACAAACAACAGACAGATTTGGGGTCAAAAAAAGGGAAAAGAAAAAAGAAATCAGTCCGGAAGAAGAGAATCCTTACCGTGAAGGTACGGTGCGTTGCATTAGCAGGGAAATGTAAACTCTCTGCACACCTGCAAGAGGACACACCGAACTCTACTGGGTGATTATTGTGCGTGCCGCTATCCTACTCCCAAGCTTTTTGTTGTGTTCTGGATATTTCTAATGGTTCTGGGAACACAGCACAATTAAAGAGCTTGCTCAGTTTGCACATTGCAACCTCTGACCCGGTTTGGAGACTAGGGTATCCCTGGCTGGGCTCCTGAACACTTGGGAGCTGTCAGTGGATGAACTACTGCCAAAGTTTTGGTGTGTGTGTGTGTGTGTGTGTGTGCGGGTGTGTGTTTTTGAGTCTTTGTGTGGAAGGCTACAGGCAGAAGCGTGCAGCACTTGAATCCGAGACACCACTCGGTCTGGAAGAGCCTCAGGGACCCTTCTCATCCCGGCCGTTTTTTCCCAAGGTTCATGCCCAGACTCTCTCATTGCTGGGAGGCTCCCAGAGGAAGCACAAGAGCTGTTTAAACACAGCCAGACGTTCGACTGGACCCAATCGCAGCCAGGGGAACACTTCCTATCTCCACATGTAACATGTCATAAAATGTGTCTGACTCACCCTGCCACGGATCGAGCACGAGTTAAATGGGTTCAGGCATCACTCGTGACTATAAACAGCCCTGTTGCTACTTCATGTTTGCTTTTAAAACCTCTCCGGGCTCCCCGGTGACCATGTTCAGGCACCTTACCTCTTGACTGCAAGCGCTGGGATTTGTCCATTTTATCGTCTTGACCCAACACGACTCAAACCTGTGCATTTCCCTAAAGCGTCCGTTTTCCCTCTTACTCCTGCATCCACTGAGGATTTCTTGGCCAGTTAAATCACCTTCTGACACCCAGGCGAGCCTACAGCTACGCACACTTGATGGATTAGCGATGATAAATCTACCCAGCACGACTTTTTATTTTTGGGGCTTTTTTACCCCTTTTTCTCCCCAATTGTACCCGTCCAGTTACCCCCCTCTTCCAAGCCGTCCCACTTGCTGCAGGGCTGCAGACTACCACATGCCTCCTCCCATACATGTGGAGTCGCCAGCCGCTTCCTTTCACCTGACAGTGAGGAGTTTCACCAGGGGGACGTAGCACGTGGGAGGATCATGCTGTTCCCCCCAGTTCCCCCTCCAACCGACCGACCGACCAGAGGAGGCGCTAGTGCAGCGACCAGGACACATACCCACATCCGGCTTCCCACCCGCAGACACGGCCAATTGTGTCCGTAGGGAGGCAACACGGGGATTCGAACCAGCGATTCCCGTGTTGGTAGGCAACGGAATAGACCGCCACGCCACCCGGAGGCCCCACCCAGCACAGCTTCAGTGAAAGCGGGCCGTGCACTTACCGCTTTTGACCACTTACCACTTTTTGCAGGCCGTCGATAAGGTTGCTGACGACAACGCGGAGGCCTTTGAGCTCCTGGAACATGTTGCTGAGCTCCTCGCAGGAGCGCTCGCACATCTCGGACGCCGCGTCGTCCGTTTTCTGACCTATGAAGTTGGTGGTGATGGAGGGACTGACGTCCACCATCTCCGCGCTCTCGCTCACGGTGTTGGTGTCATCTGGAACAGAGCAGCAGAGTTGGACGAGTTAGGAGTCAGTGAGCAGAGCGAAGCAGCAGTCTGAGAGACGACCCGTGACCGAACACCCGTTTGAGGGACACGGACTCGGAAACAAAGGGAAGCCAGTCATGGAAGAGAGTAATATCCGTTTGTCAGCCAGATCACAGCAGTGTGGTGAGTGCCATGTTTATGTTCATCCTTAAAACAGATGTTCATTCAGTGGGGGGGGGGGGGTTTCTTCTTCTTCTTTTAAGCAAGAAAGATTTCTGGGATGACGGCTGTTTATTTTTTCGCCGGAGAGAGGACCGAGTCGGATTCCTGCTGCATTTGTCAGGGGAAACCTTGGCAACTCGGAACAGAAATCTAGGAGCTTCTTCCACGATGGGAAAAGCACACGGTTGTCGTAAATCTGCGTGACCTTTTGAGATGGCGGCGAGTTCGGTGCGCACTTCGCTCGTGGCAGAAATCCTTGACCACACAGGCGGCCTTGCGGAGACGTCACAGCGCAGGTCTCCAGCGGACCACGCCACGGCTCCTCTGCAGGATCAAGGTTAACCGCTAGTCGAACGGAGCCAGCTGGCGGACCGGGGTGGCACCGGCCGTGGTGGCCTGGCCTTGCAACGTTTTCGAGGTGCCAGCAAAGTGGAACACCTGAAGTGCATCAGTCCTGTCTGGATTTGCCGGGGGGGGGGGGGTCAGTGTGCAGGGTTTTAGCAGTCGCAGTCAACACGCAGGTGTTTACTGTGGATGCGCTTCTCCTTCGGCCTCCTCCTGCAGGCAGGATTTGAAAGGCAAACATCCCCCCGTTCGTTAAGCTATACCCAGAGGGGTGTTAAAGGGAGGTACTTGAGCTTCTTTGGACGAGAGGTTCCCCTCAATGAGCTCTCGGTGGAGGGCCGGTGCAGAATGATCATCGTGTCTGTTTCGGTGAGAAGACGAGCCCGAGCCGATATGTCTTCCAGATGTGCTCTCTGACAATAGCAGAACCGCAGAACAGCATCCCGTGTTGGACTGACCACTTGTTTGGGTCGTGTTTATAACTGGTCTTCATCCCTTCCATCACAGCCCATCTTCTTTTGCCCCAAACCACTAAGCTGTCTAATCAATCAGGATGCCTTCCAAGGGGAGCTGTGGTGGTGGTGGTGGTGTGTGTGTGTGGGGGGGGGGGCTGTAGTCATGGTGGTGGTGTGTGTGTGGGGGGGCTGTAGTGGTGGTGGTGGTGGTGTGGGGGGGGCTGTGGTGGTGTGTGTGTGGAGGGGCTGTGGTGGTGTGTGTGAGTATGTATGGGGGGCTGTGGTGGTGGTGTGTGTGGGGGCTGTGGTGGTGGTAGTGTGTGCGTGTGGGGGGGACTGTGGTGGTGGTAGTGTGTAAATGTGAGGGGGGCTGTGGTGGTGTGTGGGGGGGAGGGGCTGTGGTGGTGGTGGTGTGGGGGGGGGCTGTGGTGGTGTGTGTGAGTATGGGTATGGGGGGCTGTGGTGTTGGTGTGTGTGGGGGCTGTGGTGGTGTTGGTGGTTTTGTGGGGGGGCTGTGGTGGTGGTAATGTGTGCGTGTGGGGGGGGCTGTGGTGGTGGTGTGTGGGGGGAGAGGGGCTGTGGTGGTGGTGGTGGTTTTGTGGGGGGGCTGTGGTGGTGGTAATGTGTGCGTGTGGGGGGGGCTTGGTGGTGTGTGGGGGGCTGTGGTGGTGGTGTGTGGGGGGAGAGGGGCTGTGGTGGTGGTGGTGGTGTGTGTGGGGGCTGTGGTGGTGGTAATGTGTGCGTGTGGGGGGGGCTGTGGTGGTGGTGTGTGGGGGGAGAGGGGCTGTGGTGGTGGTGGTGGTTTTGTGGGGGGGCTGTGGTGGTGGTAATGTGTGCGTGTGGGGGGGGCTTGGTGGTGTGTGGGGGGCTGTGGTGGTGGTGGTGGTTTTGTGGGGGGGCTGTGGTGGTGGTGTGTGTGGGGGCTGTGGTGGTGGTAATGTGTGCGTGTGGGGGGGGCTGTGGTGGTGGTGTGTGGGGGGAGAGGGGCTGTGGTGGTGGTGGTGGTGGTTTTGTGGGGGGGCTGTGGCGGTGGTAGTGTACATGTGAGGGGGGCTGTGGTGGTGGTGGTGTGTGTGGGGGGGGCTGTGGTGGTGGTGTGTGTGTGGAGGGGGAGGGGCAGTGGTGGTGGTGGTGCGTGTGTGGAGGGGTAGGGGCTGTGGTGGTGGTGGTGTGTGTGGGGGGGGCTGTGGTGGTGGTGGTGGTGTGTGTGTGGAGGGGGAGGGGCTGTGGTGGTGGTGGTGTGTGTGTGGAGGGGAGGGGCTGTGGTGGTGGTGGTGTGTGTGTGGAGGGGAGGGGCTGTGGTGGTGGTGGTGTGTGTGTGTGTGGAGGGGCTGTGGTGGTGGTGTGTGTGTGGAGGGGGGGGGGGGGTGTTGACAAAAGCAAAGGAATGCTGCTGACTCAGCCAGGACCAGTCCATGTGTGCAGGCGGGCTCTGAGTCCACCACGTGACCTGGTGCAGATTAACGGCTGGACTGGGACTCTAAATCAAGATGTCGTCCTGACTCGGCTTTGTGCACAGCCGTCCCAAAGTGGCCTGTGCTTTTCTTTCCGACTGGATCTGGCGGAGTCGTTCAAACCCCCGGGGGCCCGCCGGCGATGCGTCCGTGTGAACGCGCTCGTCTGTGAAAGCGTTTAAACCTTCGTCCCGGTGATAAGCGGCCATCTTGTTTTTTAAAGCGGGCAGGACCAGAAACGTACGGCGAGAGCTGGAGCGCTTTAATGCCCCTCATCCATGTCCAGCATGACAGACTTTACCAGTGGCATCAGACGCCCCACCAGGGCAGAACCCCGGCTGGTATCAGACGCCCCACCAGGGTAGAACCCCGGCTGGTATCAGACGCCCCACCAGGGCAGAACCCCGGCTGGTATCAGACGCCCCACCAGGGCAGAACCCCAGCCGGCTGGTATCAGACGCCCCACCAGGGCAGAACCCCGGCTGGTATCAGACGCCCCACCAGGGCAGAACCCCGGCTGGTATCAGACGCCCCACCAGGGCAGAACCCCGGCCGGCATCAGACGCCCCACCAGGGCAGAACCCCGGCCGGCATCAGACGCCCCACCAGGGCAGAACTCTGGCCGGCATCAGACGCCCCACCAGGGCAGAACCCTGGCCGGCATCAGACGCCCCACCAGGGCAGAACCCCGGCCGGCATCAGACGCCCCACCAGGGCAGAACCCCGGCCGGCATCAGACGCCCCACCAGGGCAGAACTCTGGCCGGCATCAGACGCCCCACCAGGGCAGAACCCTGGCCGGCATCAGACGCCCCACCAGGGCAGAACTCTGGCCGGCATCAGACGCCCCACCAGGGCAGAACCCTGGCCGGCATCAGATGCCCCACCAGGGCAGAACTCTGGCTGGTATCGGCATCCAGACGGTTTCCAGGCCAAGGAGACGTTTGTTAAGCACACACACACACACACACACACACACACACACACACACACACACACTGATCCAGCTGGAATCCAAAACTGCTTGTAGCAACAAATATGCAGCAATCACTCACTCGCAGACACACACACACACACACACAAGCACATACACACACATGCACATGCACAAACACATACACACACATGCACATGCAAAAAGCACAAACACACACACATACACACACACACACACACTTGGAGCACTGAGGCTCACATATGGATTTGCTTTGTCACGGTCCACAGACACCGCGGTTCCAGTGATCAGAGGAACCAGGACCCCTAGGGTGGGCCGAGGGTGGGCCTAGGGTGGGCCTAGGGTGGGCCGAGGAGGGCGGTGGTCTCGGGTGTGTCATAGTTACACAGGTATCTGTATCAGCTCAGCAGCAGCAGCCCCCCTGCACCACAGCTCCGCCGAGGGACACGAGGTCCTGCTCCCAGTGCACACACAGCTTCAGCTGAGAGGAGCAACCCAATCACACCGGTCCATGACGTCATGTGTGTGTGTGTGTGTGTGTGTGTGTGTGTGTGTGTGTGTGTGTGTGTGTGTGTGTGTGTGTGTGTGTGTGTGTGTGTGTGTGTGTGTGTGCAGCTGCAAGTGAAAGCTCCCTGCTCTGCGGTATAACAGCTCTCTCTCCCCCCCTATGCTGTCTCCCGGGGCCTCACCCCGAGGCCTCCGCCAGTGGAAATAAACGTAAACATCTGCGTCTCCCTTTGTTCGCCGCGCGCACGGGCGGACCTCCGCCCGCCGCCTCCACGCCGTTGTTTCCGTAAACATGATGTAATGCTGCCGGATCTCGCCTCCTATCGGCCCCCTCGCGTCTCCCGCGCCGCCGAGGGAGGGACGCGCCGGAAGTCGCGGTGATGGGGAGGCGATGAGGTCATCGGGCCTGGGAAGCGGCTGTATTTGGTTTTCGTCAGAGGTGAAACAGCATGCGTTCCGGCCCCGGCCTGGCGCGGCTGGGTCCTCCTCTCCTCCCCACGGTGTGAGGGGTCAGGAGGAGACTGGACAGGTTGACACGAATCCCACTAACTAACTAGCGGCGGCTGTGAACACAGCAGCAGCTTTGCAGCAGCAGCAGCTTTGCAGCAGCAGCTTTGCAGCAGCAGCAACTTTGCAGCAGCAGCAACTTTGCAGCAGCAGCAGCAGCTTTGCAGCAGCTCTGCAGCAGCAACAGCAGCTTTGCAGCAGCAACTTTGCAGCAGCAACTTTGCAGCAGCAACTTTGCAGCAGCTTTGCAGCAGCTTTGCAGCAGCAGCTTTGCAGCAACAGCAGCTTTGCAGCAACAGCAGCTTTGCAGCTTTGCAGCAGCTCTGCAGCAGCAACAGCAGCTTTGCAGCAGCAGCAACTTTGCAGCAGCAGCTTTGCAGCAGCTCTGCAGCAGCAACAGCAGCTTTGCAGCAGCAACTTTGCAGCAGCAACTTTGCAGCAGCAACTTTGCAGCAGCTTTGCAGCAGCTTTGCAGCAGCAGCTTTGCAGCAACAGCAGCTTTGCAGCAACAGCAGCTTTGCAGCTTTGCAGCAGCTCTGCAGCAGCAACAGCAGCTTTGCAGCAGCAGCAACTTTGCAGCAGCAACTTTGCAGCAGCTTTGCAGCAGCTTTGCAGCAGCAACAGCAGCTTTGCAGCAGCAGCAACTTTGCAGCAGCTTTGCAGCAGCTTTGCAGCAGCAGCTTTGCAGCAGCAGCAGCAGCTTTGCAGCAGCAGCAGCAGCAGCTTTGCAGCAGCAGCAGCTTTGACAACATGTTGGCATGAACAGGTGGCAGAAGGTAGAAAGAAGCCTCCTCTTACCCAGCTCGGTGACCTCACAGTCCCTGCTCCGCAGCACGTCCTCCACCGGCGTGTCAAAGATAAACCGTACGTTCTGCAGGAGGCCCTGTGTGGCGACAAGACAAGGTTTCTGTGACTGCGGGGTTCTGTTACCTCTGCAGCGTTGACCCCCAAATGTCTCCCCCTACTTATGAGAGGTGGCAGTAATGGCGGGGCTCCCTAAAATGAATCAGCAGTTTCATTTAAGCTCCTGGGTTCCATGGGGCCGGGATAAGGGAGCTAGTCGGGTCATGTGGTCTACCTTAACAGACAGGGGCCGCTTACCCTGAAGTGGTTTTCGCGGATGGAGCCCTTCGCCACGAACATGCGGCTCTCGTCGGCCTGCAGGTGCTCGTAGAAGGGCTCGTCCAGGATGAAGCTGTCTATCAGGCTGCAGCCCACGAACAGGTTGGCGTTTTCCCCGTGGACGTGCAGGGTGATGTTCTTCCACTGCGAGTCGGACAGGTCCACGTCCTCGAAGGAGACCACGTTCTGCGAGCCGTCCACCCAGTACACCAGGTCCAGGGTGTCGGCGCGCCCGTTCGACACGATCTCAAACTGCCGCCGGCCGTCGGGGCCCTCCAGACCGATCAGGGTGCCCCGGGAGGCGCGGTCCTGGCGGATGCTGGCCACGAACACGAAGCCCTCGTTGTTGTGGACCTGCTGGAGGATCTGCCGGAGGATGGGGGCGCTCACCGACGGCAGGTGGTCGAAGCGGATGAAGCGGTACGCGGGGGCGTCCGAGTTTTGGCCCCTGAACTGCTTGGCTCCCAGAGTCTTGCGCGTGATGTGGCTGATCTCGAACAGGTCGAACGACGTCTCGTCCTCCTGCTCTCCATCTTGGGAGTCGGGTGGGGGGGAAGAGAGAGAGAGGAGAACATGGAGGAGCTTTAATATCACACGGTGCGGGGGGGGAGGGGCAAGCAAGAAGAAGAACTTGCAGGTTTTCATGGCTTTTCGGGTGTATGGATAACAGTAGTCACAACAACAACAATATACGTTATATCATCATCATCATCGTCATCGTCATCATCATCATCATCGCGCTGTGGGGACCCCTGAAAAACGGGGAGAAAAGCTGAAAGACGAAGGTCATCATCATCATCATCATCATCATCGCGCTGTGGGGACCCCTGAAAAACGGGGAGAAAAGCTGAAAGAAGAAGATCATCATCATCATCATCATCATCGCGCTGTGGGGAGCCCTGAAAAACGGGGAGAAAAGCTGAAAGAAGAAGATCATCATCGTCATCGTCATCATCATCATCGAGCTGTGGGGAGCCCTGAAAGACGGGGAGAGAAGCTGAAAGAAGAAGATCATCATCATCATCATCATCGCGCTGTGGGGAGGGAGCCCTGAAAAACGGGGAGAAAAGCTGAAAGAAGAAGATCATCATCATCATCATCATCATCATCATCATCAACGCGCTGTGGGGACCCCTGAAAAACGGGGAGAAAGGCTGAAAGAAGAAGATCATCATCATCATCATCAACGCGCTGTGGGGAGCCCTGAAAAACGGGGAGAAAAGCTGAAAGAAGATCATCATCATCATCATCATCATCATCATCATCGCGCATTGGGGACCCCTGAAAAACGGGGAGAAAAGCTGAAAGAAGAAGGTCATCATCATCGTCATCATCATCATCGTCATCATCATCATCATCATCATCAACGCGCTGTGGGGAGCCCTGAAAAACGGGGAGAAAAGCTGAAAGAAGATCTTCATCATCATCATCGCGCTGTGGGGACCCCTGAAAAACGGGGAGAAAAGCTGAAAGAAGAAGATCATCATCATCAACGGGCTGTGGGGACCCCTGAAAAACGGGGAGAAAAGCTGAAAGAAGAAGATCATCATCATCATCATCATCATCATCGCGCTGTGGGGACCCCTGAAAAACGGGGAGAAAAGCTGAAAGAAGAAGATCATCATCATCATCATCAACGGGCTGTGGGGAGCCCTGAAAAACGGGGAGAAAAGCGGAAAGAATAAGGTCATCATCATCATCATCATCATCATCATCAACGCGCTGTGGGGAGGGAGCCCTGAAAAACGGGGAGAAAAGCTGAAAGAAGATCGTCATCATCATCATCATCATCATCGCGCTGTGGGGACCCCTTAAAAAACGGGGAGAAAAGCTGAAAGAAGAAGGTCATCATCATCATCATCATCGCGCTGTGGGGAACCCTGAAAAACGGGGAGAAAAGCTGAAAGAAGAAGGTCATCATCATCATCGCGCTGTGGGGAGCCCTGAAAAACGGGGAGAAAAGCTGAAAGAAGAAGGTCATCATCGTCATCATCATCATCAACGCGCTGTGGGGAGCCCTGAAAAACGGGGAGAAAAGCTGAAAGAAGAAGGTCATCATCATCATCATCGCGCTGTGGGGAGCCCTGAAAAACGGGGAGAAAAGCTGAAAGAAGAAGGTCATCATCATCATCATCGTCATGATGAAGAGGAAGGTCCTCCGTACATAGGGCGCTGTGCGTTTACCTTGGGTCAGGGCGCTGAGGAGGTGCAGTAGTACGGGCAGCAGGTAGAGACCGCTCCTGAGTATCATAGCTCCTGCAAAACAAAGACAGACCGGATTACGGTCCCGTCACGGCGGGTTCGGGTTCACGTCGTCCGGGCTCCGCGTCGTCAGACGTCGCTGTCGCGCACGCGAGTCCCTCGGTAACTAACTAGCGGCGGAGTCGCGCGCGTCGCCTTTACGTTCGAACCTCCTCCGCGAGGAACCCCCGCTAATTAGCCCGATCTCTGTCCTCGGGCGAATGGACCGCTTAAAACCCCTACGGGCGTAGAACCCGTCTTCGCCAACGGGTCCAGCAGTTTGCAAACGAGAGACGTCTTGGCTAAGACGGTACCGAGACGGGAAAGGAAGCAAAACGTCATCAAGGCAGCTTACCTGGTGGAGGTGCAGCCCGGAGTGTTGGACACTAATAATAATAATAATAATAATGATAATAATATATCCGGGAAGGAATCGGGAGAGCGTTGTTGCGTCAGTTCATTAGATACGGAGCGGAGGAGAGCTGGCTGTGTCCGGGAGTCCGGTGCGTCACGCGTAAAATCCGCTCGGTGCGCTTCATCCACACACACAGTGAGAGCGCAGCAGCCTGCCTCCTCTTATATACCGCTCCCGCTAACCCCCCCCCCCTCCTCCTCCTCCTCCTCCTCCTCCTCCCCCAGCTCTCTTCCAACCAAGGACTTGTTGGGGCCAGCCGTCGACGACTGGTTACATAATGACCTTCTGACGGCGTCAAATCCTGCATAGTCAGAGGCAGTTTTATCGCACCCCCTCCCCCCCTCCCCCTCCCCCCCCCCTTCCATCTGATGCCCCCTCACGCCACCTCTCCATCAAACCCATCTCTCTCTAGCAGTATTAGAGGCAGTTCAGCTTGTGGAGGACAGTCACGTTTTAGGAGTGTGTGTGTGGTGGGAGGGGGTTGGGTGGAGGTGGGGGTGGGGGGGCTGTTAGTGAGGAGGGGTGCATGCTGGGTCTAACAGCCCTGGACGGAGTATACAGATGTGGGCCGTTTCGACTTTATCGTAGATTGGCAAAACCACGGTGCCCGTGAAACCCGAGTTAGCCGGGCAGGGCTGCAGTACTCCAGTCCGGACTCGGCCCCCCGAGTCCTGGTTCCGAAGGTCTCGGACTCGCCTCGGACCTGGCGGCGTAACGAGTCGGACTTGACAACGCGGAGTCGCGATCAGTTTTCAAGACTGGTCGAGCAGGAGACTTTAATTTACCTTTGTTTTTTTGTTTTTCTTAATTAATCGGAAAATTCCTCTGAAGAGATCAGTGAAGTGCAGTCTGATCCGTCTCTGCTGTATTGTTCTTCGTTTATTCCTCTGGGACATTAGACAGCTGGAATCTGAGACCTTCCTCCTCTGGCACAGGAGAGAGTAAATACAACAGCCAAATGACATTTGGGCCTTTACTAGGATGGCAGACTAGCACGGTTCTGGTGTCAGTCTTCACATTAGTTTTGGCCCCACTGGTCTTGAGTTTGACTCGCCACCTTAAAGTCCCGGACTTGACTCGACGCCGATGAGCGCGGGTCTCGGACTTGACCCGGCCTGTCGCCCCAAAGACTTGGTCTCGCCACAAGACTGGTTGTTTTTTATGAGCGCTGAATGTCAGGTAATGGTGAAAAGTGATCAGATCCATCAACCAGGGTGAAATGGCGGCACAGGCACTTCAGAATGAGAAGTCTGAGCTCAAACAGAAAAAATGTGAAAAATTAAAAATAACACTGACCTCTGGTACAAAGGACACGGCGGATGCCTCCACTGTGCTGGCAAGCGGTGTCCTGTGTGTGGAGAGCAGCAGGCTGTGCCAACGCTCCATTGTTTCAAAAAGAAAAGAAAAGAAAAAAAAACCATTGAGATGACGTCTCACGCCTGGAGACCCGGCTGAGGGGTTGGACGGACAGACAGGGGCAGGTCCAAAGGTGCACCAGCAACACGCCCCCAAGAGATGTTTTGCATGCTTTGAGAAATGTGCATCCCATTTAGAGGAGAAACACACACACACACACACACACACACACACGGTGCAGAACAGAAAGTTTCTCCCCACACAGGGCAGAAGCCGTTCGTCACAGAGGATGTACGTATTGACATTCACCTGACAGGCATCAGACAGAACGGGATGGGAGGATCCAACGCACAACGGCCTCGTGGCGCTGAGTGCTGATGAGAGGAGCGTTTTGCAGTGACCTGAGATAACCAGATTTACATGGTGGGGGTTGGACAAGGCACGAAGACACCTGGCCTGCTCTGCACCGACCAACAAAAAGCAACAAATAAACAATAAAAACTTTTTTTTTTTGTAGCATGATGCTTGAAAAGAAGTGGATCTGTTGCTTCTTATGTCACCAAAACTATTCAGTTGCATCACTTGTCAACATCCAGAATGCCTCCCTTCATTGTACACATCATCATGTGGACTGCTCTTATATGTAAAATATCATCATATGGACTGCTCTTATATGTAAAATATCATCATATGGACTGCTCTTATATGTAAAATATCACCATGTGGACTGCTCTTATATGTAAAATATCATCATATGGACTGCTCTTATATGTAAAATATCATCATATGGACTGCTCTTATATGTAAAATATCACCATGTGGACTGCTCTTATATGTAAAATATCATCATATGGACTGCTCTTATATGTAAAATATCATCATGTAGACTGCTCTTATATATAAAATATCATCATGTGGACTGCTCTTATATGTAAAATATCATCATGTAGACTGCTCTTATATATAAAATATCATCACGTACACTGCTCTTAAATGTAAAATATCATCACGTGGACTGCTCTTATATATGAAATATCATCACGTACACTGCTCTTATATGTAAAATATCATCACGTAGACTGCTCTTATATGTAAAATATCATCATGTGGACTGCTCTTAAATGTAAAATATCATCATGTGGACTGCTCTTATATATAAAATATCATCATGTGGACTGCTCTTATATGTAAAATATCATCACGTAGACTGCTCTTATATGTAAAATATCATCATGTGGACTGCTCTTATATGTAAAATATCATCACGTAGACTGCTCTTATATGTAAAATATCATCACGTAGACTGCTCTTATATGTAAAATATCATCATGTGGACTGCTCTTATATGTAAAATATCATCACGTAGACTGCTCTTATATGTAAAATATCATCATATGGACTGCTCTTATATGTAAAATATCATCACGTAGACTGCTCTTATATGTAAAATATCATCATGTGGACTGCTCTTATATGTAAAATATCATCATGTGGACTACTCTTACATGTAAAGTATCATCATGTGGACTACTCTTATATGTAAAATATCATCATGTGGACTACTCTTATATGTAAAATATCATCATATGGACTGCTCTTATATGTAAAATATCATCACGTAGACTGCTCTTATATGTAAAATATCATCACGTAGACTGCTCTTATATGTAAAATATCATCATATGGACTGCTCTTATATGTAAAATATCATTATGTGGACTATTCTTATATGTAAAATATCATGTGGACTATTCTTATATGTAAAATATCATCATGTGTACTACTCTTATATGTAAAATATCATCATATGGACTATTCTTATATGTAAAATATCATCATGTGGACTACTCTTATATGTAAAATATCATCATATGGACTGCTCTTATATGTAAAATATCATCATATGGACTCATATGTAAAATATCATCATGTGGACTACTCTTATATGTAAAATATCATCATATGGACTATTCTTATATGTAAAATATCATCATGTGGACTATTCTTATAGGTAAAATATCATCATATGGACTATTCTTATATGTAAAATATCATCATGTGGACTATTCTTATAGGTAAAATATCATCATGTGGACTATTCTTATATGTAAAATATCATCATGTGGACTATTCTTATATGTAAAATATCATCATGTGGACTATTCTTATATGTAAAATATCATCATGTGGACTATTCTTATAGGTAAAATATCATCATGTGGACTATTCTTATATGTAAAATATCATCATATGGACTATACTTATATGTAAAATATCATCATATGGACTATACTTATATGTAAAATATCATCATGTGGACTATTCTTATATGTAAAATATCATCATGTGGACTATTCTTATAGGTAAAATATCATCATGTGGACTATTCTTATATGTAAAATAAGAGTAATCTAACAGTAGCATTCAGTGGTTATGAGTTACTTATGCAGAACTATTCCCACACAGTACGTACTGGTTATCCTACAAGTCTACGTAGGCACATACAATACAATGCATACAGTACTTGTGAGAACTTGCTCCTCATCCTTGTATTTAAGTTTTAACCGCCTCTCATTTTATGTGTCTGTTCCTATGAAGGCTGGACCGAGACGCTAAAGCTTGGGGAGGAGTAAATCCACCTTGGCATCGACAAGCCACCTCACTGATGGAGGCGGGCAGAGCCATCCACAGGAGAAGGTACAGATTCTGCAGAGCTAAACCGTAAAATGTGATATTTAGTGCGAGGCCCCGGCACAGGTTGTTACCAGAAGCTATCGGAGGGGTTTATAATTGTGACATTTAGAAAAAACCGAAGACAAAAAGCTTCCCGCTATCTCCCTGACCCAGGACAGTGACTGTGCCAGGTTCTTCTGCTCTCTCTTCAGATAGCAGAATAAAAAAACCCGCCTATAAATCACACTTTTTCTCAAGTTAGCTGGAAAAAAAAGGAGGGGGAAAAAAAACCCCACACAGCTGAGAACCACACAGAAATGTTGACTTTCTGTTAATGTGAAGAAACATCAGAGATCTGGAAGAGCTGGGTGATGGATGTCAGTTAGGTTGATAAACAACTTTGGTTCCAGCACTTTCCTCCGAAGCGTGACTTCATCGTGGAGGTTTATGTGTTTTTGAGCAAAAAAAAAAAAAAGAAGAAGAAGAAGAAGAAGAAGAAGAAGAAGAAGAAGTGGGTTAGTGTGACTTGAGGGCATGGCACACTCAGGAAATCTGGCACCTCCGACGTGTGAGCTGCAGGGAGGTGGAGAGAGTGACAGCCTGCACCGTTTGTGGACTGCACCCTACACGAAGGACGAGTCCATAGGCAGCGTAATGCTAATGAAAACACGGGTTGCATATAATGACCTTATTTGTGGAGATTTACCGTAAATTGCCCATTTTCGGTGATTTGTGCCTCAAATGAGTCAAAACCAGCAATGCGGATCCGGTGAGAAAGGTCGGCTTACAAAATGCCCTCCTATAGTCACCCAACTGGAAAGACAATGAGACCAAATGTCTCTGTACCACGGTACCGCTATTAAAACGGCCAGAGAGTTGTGGAATTCTGACATTCCCACTTTTGCTAAGGATCCATTGTACATTTCAGTCACATGTTCGTATTAATACTTTGGTCGTGGTTATTCCACTGAAGGTCCGGTCTGGAGATACGGAACCAGAATCATGTTTATTGGCCGTGTAGATTTGCACACATGGACTGTGACTCCAGTGTCGTGGCTCTCTCAGTGTACTTAACGTAGCATAACAACACAACAATCTTCAGATATACACACGGGGGATTGACTACACAACTCATGAGAAAGTGCCGTCGTTGCACCTTAGCCGCCTTGTCAGACAGGACGGTTTTAAATTCCTAAACCTCGTCCAGATCTTCCCGCGTTACGCCAAGAGAGGCCTCGTGAGTGAGCCGCCTTGCTTTTAAAAATATTATCAGAACGGTCCTCCTTGAAACCGAGGAGTTTTTATTTCCACGTTCGCCTGCAACGTGGTCTCGTTTCAGCGAGGCCTAGCGGAGGAGCTGCCGAGCGTCTCCATTCTTTCCGTTGATAAGAGGAGCTGTGGATTCCAGCGAGGCCGGAGCCGTACAAATTGCCTCCTTTTAAACTTGGAGAGCGGCGCTCCGTGGATTGTCCTGGTACAGTCTGCAAGGCCATTAGCGAATCAACAGCGGAGCGCGGGCCGTGTGGAAAACACAAGATCTGATCTGTACGCTACATTAACTATTAAAGCCCTGCACCACCTCCACCCCCTCTCAGCTACGGTTTGTTGTGTTTTCGTCTCAAGATACAATCCTACAAACGGTACTCAATGTGGATCCGCAATAGTCCACAGCCACGGGCTCTTACACCACACAGCTGGTGGTGAGATGACTATCAGATCGTGCTAAATAGCATAGTAACTCTGCAGCACTGCAGCCGCTCATGAATTAGGATGACCCATCCATATGTACTGCAGTACACATGGATGGGTCATCCTATCCTATCCTATCCTATCCTATCCTATCCTACCCTGTCCTACCCTGTCCTGTCCTACCCTGTCCTGTCCTATCCTGTCCTACCCTGTCCTGTCCTACCCTGTCCTGTCCTATCCTATCCTGTCCTACCGTGTCCTGTCCTGTCCTATCCTATCCTATCCTATCCTATCCTATCCTATCCTATCCCATCCTATCCTACCCTGTCCTATCCTATCCTATCCCATCCTATCCTATCCCATCCTATCCTATCCTATCCTATCCTACCCTGTCCTATCCTACCCTGTCCTACCCTGTCCTGTCCTACCCTGTCCTACCCTGTCCTGTCCTACCCTGTCCTACCCTGTCCTGTCCTATCCTATCCTATCCTATCCTATCCTATCCTATCCTATCCTACCCTGTCCTATCCTATCCTATCCCATCCTATCCTATCCTATCCTACCCTGTCCTACCCTATCCTATCCTATCCTATCCTATCCTATCCTATCCTATCCTACCCTGTCCTACCCTGTCCTGTCCTACCCTGTCCTGTCCTACCCTGTCCTGTCCTGTCCTGTCCTATCCTATCCCATCCTATCCTATCCTATCCCATCCTATCCTATCCCATCCTATCCTATCCTATCCTGTCCTATCCTATCCTATCCCATCCTATCCTATCCCATCCTATCCTATCCTATCCTATCCTACCCTGTCCTACCCTGTCCTGTCCTACCCTGTCCTGTCCTACCCTGTCCTACCCTGTCCTGTCCTATCCTATCCCATCCTATCCTATCCTATCCTATCCTATCCTACCCTGTCCTATCCTATAATATCCTATCCCATCCCATCCTATCCTATCCTATCCTATCCTATCCCATCCTATCCCATCCCATCCCATCCTATCCTATCCCATCCTATCCCATCCTATCCCATCCTATCCTATCCCATCCTATCCTATCCTATCCTATCCTATCCTATCCTATCCTATCCTATCCTATCCTATCCTATCCTATCCCATCCTATCCTACCCTGTCCTATGCTATCTTATCCTATTTAGGCATGCCTAAAAAAAGAAGAAGAAGAGTCTGTCAGAAAAAAGTGTTTATGTCCCTCTGCAAACACAAGTTACCAAGGAAGATGGATCACTAGCTGTTTAGATCCTCCCTGTTTGCACTAAACCGACTCTTTCCATTCTTTAAAGCATGGCTCAGATAGCTTGGCCGGGGAGACGCGTTGCATGAAAGTGAGATAACCAGTGTTTGACTTTTCCTGCTCCGGAGGTTTACGTGTGACCTATGAAAGCCGGATTTGTTGATGGAGAGTTTGATGATATCTTATAATGGAACAGCTCAGCTCATGAGTCACATCATGCTCGAGACAATAACAATACCGGACAACTGCGCCCGGGCCACCGTCACGTTGGCTGGCGAAGCGGGGTGAATTCGGAGCGATGCAGCTGAAGGGGGTTGACCAGCCTGGCCGAGTATATCTCAACACCGCTCCCTCAGCCACGCAACGCTGTCAGGACTCTTTAGCCGTTATTCCCCATCAGCATGGTGATGAGGTATTCTTGGTCATTACCGATGGTAGTATGTGAGGACAGCGGGGCTGCTGGGCCCCGACCGAAAGCCTCCTGCAGGAGGTGTGCCATGTGTGACGAGGGCTATAGGCCCGCTTTTGTTATGCAATGCATCTGTCATAGTGAGGTAATCAGGGCCGAAGACAATTCAACGGGCACATCTTTCCCCCAGATGTGTATCTGGACCGGTGGAGTTAAGCACATACAAAATATGCATATATCCCAACACAGTTCCCTGAGCTGGCGCCGGAGCAGGTCAGGTGCTGAGGACATTCCCCAAATGCCGGTTGGGAAATGAAAGTTGAAGTGGAACTGAGGAAACGCTGTTAATTATCTCTTGATACCAGCTGCTCCATAAAATACCATTAACAAGTTACAACACCGAGATGTCGTAAGACGTGAGTTATTGTGTGTGTGTGTGTGTGTGTGTGTGTGTGTGTGTGTGTGTGTGTGTGTGTGCGTAAGGCTGCGTTTCTGTGCTCGTGCCAGGCTCGGAGAGGGCCGGAGGTGACAGAAAGCAGGTTTCAGACTCCTCATTAACGACTAGATAAGTCAATTGAAGGTAATTGTGTTTGTGTTGTGTTGTGTGTGTGTGTGTGTGTGTGTGTGTGTGTGTGGTAGTGGTGGGGACTGGCTTGGGGGGGTGGGTGGGGTGGGGCGGGGCGGGGCGGGGGGGGGGGTTACATAAGAACAATCACCAGACCCCTCGGACCCCTTCCGCTCTCTTCTTCTCTCGCAACTGCAATTGCATTTTCAGTTTTGAGACGCAATCATTTGGTAATGACTTCCAGATCCCCCTGTTTCTCTCCCCCCCCTCTCTCTCTCCCTCTCTCTCTC